>NC_142526.1:13722602-13877602 GCF_964205215.1 Stylophora pistillata
CTCTGGCGGCGCCTGTGGGTCATATGAAGCGAATTCTTTGTTCTGATTGGCTTCCTGAGCGGGAAGGATGGGCCCATCTTGCCCGCACGGGATTGCCCGCTTAGATCCCATGCAAGAAAAACATTGAGTTGAGAGGACTTACAAGGTTCGTAATTTTTGGGCAATGTCGGCGATGGAGTCGCAAAAAGCGGCAAAGAACAGCCAAAACAAAGGAATCATAAACAACTGTTGTGGGTTTATCATGCCACAAAGACAGCGGGCTCTCTTTCCCGGCTTTCGAAATATTCAAGTCATTTTCAAAAACGCCAAAGAAAACGAAAAAAAGAAAACGGTCCATATCCGACCATATTGACTCCACGCTTTGTCAATAACGTATGTATATTCGGAGTTTGAGTAGCCAATCATAGCGCGCCTTCGACGATACCCACAATTTTAGTATAAACAAATGACTTTTATTTGTATTTTCGGTTTTGCAAGAACTGTCCAGGTTGATCAGGCGGAATTTAATTGAATTGAAAAAATTTATGATAAACCTAAAAATCTCAATTTCATTTACTTGCTTGTTACATTGAAAGAAGCTTAGAAAAAGCATTGTTCCTTCCGAAGTTATTGCTTGCTTTGCGAGATGGCGGAAATAAAAAAATGCTGCATTTCTTGTTTTTGATCTTTTTCTTCTCTTTACACGCATCAGTGATTGCCGCTAATGCAAATAACGACTATAGAAACACCTTAATTAAGTGCATGAGGATGTATATAGAGTCAAAACTACCCCTGATTAATTATTTCATCGGATTTAAGTTTTATAAGAGATCCGTACACACTTCAGCGTTCATCTCGTACGTCCGTGAATTATAAAACAAAAGAAGCCAATAGAGTGCGTCTTTGTAAGGTATAAGGGATAAAAAGATTCCTGGAAAAAAACATTGGTGTCAAACGGATGGTAAAAAAACCCCTGATTGTCTTAACCAAACAAGTTCGGTCAATGCACAGTATGTACTCTCATGCATTTGATCCGTCATCAGTCACAATGGTTACTAAGATTTAATTCATAGGACTCCCTTCAATTACCTGCTTGTGAACTTGGCTGTATCAGACATTATGTTCGCCACCTTCTTAGCACCAAATCATATCTTGGAAAACACCTTCACTCATCCAAAAGGAGCTACCGGCTTGGTGTTGTGCCTGGTAATAACAGCTGGAAACGTGGCATGGATCGGTGCAGCTTCATCATCTGTGACCCTGACTGCCATCGCAGTTGAGCGCTACTGTACCGTTACAAGTGCTAATGGTATTGATGGAAAACTAACTAAAGAAAAACTTAAGGTGTGGAATTTTAATTTGTTGAAATGTAGACTATGAGTAGTCCCTCCTTTCCGGCGATTATAATTGGATTGAAGTTGGCGCGAGGAGCTCTGGGAATGAGGAGCTTCCTTTCGTGTGCCTCACTCCCAGAGCTCCCCGCCGCGCGCAAAAATTTTCTTTTCACCGATTTTTTTAAATTGCGCGACGGACTTCGCCAAAGCAGAGGTACGGCTCGTAGTCTAGCGAAACTGATTATTATGTACCTTCTTTATTTACTTTCAGATTTCGTTGGGAATTAGGTGAAAGCTCCAAGATATGAAAGGTTGTAAGAAAATTTGAGAGATTGTACTGAGCTGGAGAAAACCCTTAACCGCATTCTGCATAACTTTTTGCGATGATTGGCTCAATTTTTTTTGCTTGCTGGTTAGTTTAGTTGGGATGAGGACGGGGGAAAGGTGTTACTGCTACTGTATATCATTCCTATTTTATCGATCAAAATATACCCTTCATTTGCTTTTAAGGCAATCGTTTCTGGATGTTGGATCTTCTCAGTGGCTTTAAACATACCACTTTTCCTTACAACAAGATTTGATGCATCAATCAACGACTGCAAGTGGAATTGGCCTGCAAAGTGGATTGGCGCAGCATACGAATCGGTATGGCTTGTACTGTCGGCTGTTATTCCTCTGGCAATAATGACCGTTTTGTATTCAAAAGTCGTTTACATGTTGTGGTTCAAACGAAATGAGGAAAATGAAGTCACTCGCCAACAAAAGGTAGGAGTCAACGAGACGTTCGCTTTCTTTTTGTATGATACGTTGAATTGTACACTTATTTCATTGGTTCTAGCTTATGATTTATTGGAGGATAGATGCATAGGTGCCGTCAACAACAACAGTACTTTGCATTTTCATTATTTAAAACAAAGAGATTCCGTTTTGCCATTGGTCTGTATTGTAGTAAGTCAAAGAAGACATCAAAATGCGATAAGAATATAAGTGACAAATTCAGTTAGCTATGTGTGCCACGATTTTGTTCGTATCAGGTCAATCATTAATGATTCATGCGGGCAACAACCAATAAATGGACATATTTGGGTCACATGCATGAACTTTGATACCCAATGAAAACTCAGATGAAAATCTAAAGGGTTTTGATCTGAATTGAAACATGGTTCTTATCTCAGATCAAACACTTTCCAATAATTAATACATCATAAACAAAAGTATTCCAAAAATGACCTGGATATAATTTCATATGTGGTCTTCGGTGGATATATCTCCCACAACTTCTTGGCTACCTTCATCAAAAACTTGCGAAGCCAGTAATTCCACAGGCAGCCCAAGCTCACTACTAGAAAAGCGGACGTGACTCTCACCGTGTTGCGCAACGTTTTATATTTATAAAGGTTTGTGTGAGATGTTATCGGTTTGCCTTAAAAGAGAGAAAAAAATGTCTTGTTTTGAAATAAAATGGACTTACTTTATTGCCTTGTTGTTTTCTTTGTTGATTCCCGGCGTCTCAGGCCATTTTGAAGCGTTTTGGGCGAGTTAGCGCTATATTGGTGTTCAACTGCTAAAAGAAAGACCGCAGTTGAACACCAACATAGCGCTAACTCGCGGAAAATGCTTCAAAATGGCCCGAGACGCTAGGAATCAACAAAGAAAACAACAAGGCAATAAGTAAGTCCATTTTATTTCAAAACAAGGCATTTTTTCTCTCTTTTAAAGCAAACCGATAACATCCCTAACAAAACTTTCATAAATATAAAACGTTGCGCAACACGGTAAGAGTCACGTCCGCTTTTCTAGTAGTGAGCCTGGGTTGCCTGTGGTAATTCAAGCTTGCTGCATCCAATTCTTCAATGCTGGTAGAAAGCTGTGCGACCTTGAGCTAACCGTAGTCTTTGAAGAACGCTGCTGGATCCAAAACGGGAGCTATAACCGACCGAGAAATTTACCATTCACCAGAAATTGTTTCCGCCCATTTGTTACTTACATTTGGTATACGAGGGAATAACTTTTTCGACTAATTTGCGTTCTTCGTAAACCGTTTTCGGCTCCCTAAACCTTACCGCATCATCTTCACTCGTGGTCGCACACCAACTAGACCAAAATAATTAATCATGCATGCATGTTTGACGTAATGCTTCGGAAAATGGCAAAATTGCACCGCTGCAAAAATTCTTCTTCTCTCATTTGGGGAGGGCAATGGAAAAAATTTATGACTGTATACGTTTTTATCGTTTCGTTTGAGAAGTCATTTAAAAAACTCGTGCTTCGTGTTTCAACAGGGGCTCCGAACACCTCGAAACAATGAAAGCACTCGACCTACAGCCTCATGCAATTATTTGTTTCTCGGTGTTTGGAACCCCTGATGAAACACTCGTCCTCGTTTTTGATATATTACTTTATGAGATGTATAGCCACGAGTTGGACTCGAGCTGTGCACGAACTGGTTATTTTTTTCCCATTTGGCTGGTGTTCCGGTACACAATACCTCACTTGCGGTTTGTTTGTTTGTTTTTTTTCCCTAGGGAGTCTTGAAAGTGAGGAAGCGAGTCACATTGAGTGTGATCACTGTCAGTGCCATATTTGGAGCTTGCTGGATCACAGGATTGCTGATTTACATCCTAAGCTACCTTGACATCCTCTTATTTGGCTCAGCCTCATACGTTATTTCTGACACCTTGTTCATGTTGAACTCTGCTATCAACCCATTTGTTTATGCCCTGCTGAATGAGCGTTTTAGGCAGAAGATCAAAATGTTCCGCCGTACTCGCCGCATTTTGGGGGTACATGCCTCAAGCACTCATGGCACAGAGCTTCAAAACAACACCTTCCCCGTGACTGACACTATAAATGTTCAATAACATAATGTTATAGGTCTGATGGAAAACAATAGACGATTGGTACAGGTAACAGTTCGCCAGACGCATCCACAAAGAAAGGTGGAGCGTGCTTTGTCGAGATTAACTTAGAGTTTCAGAGCTAACGAGGGCGCTGGCGTTAAGGCCTGCGTAAATACTGCAGATGTCACATTAAAACACGGTGAAAAATAACCTTATTTTCGGCACAAACTGACCGGCAGCCAACCGGCAGCCAGCGTCAACGTCAACGGCAGTTTTGTACCGAATAAGCTGGAGAAGTTCCCTTATGTCTTAGGGTCTGAAAAAGATTTTACTCCAAACTACACGCAGCCATTTTACAGCTGAGTCGTTAGTTTTGAAAACTATCTACGTAAGTTTTGAATCAACGACAGCAAACTTCCTCGAATGTGTTTTTATACATTAGTGCTATCTTTAGTTCTTGTGATTACACTGGTAAACTATTTGTTGTGAGTTGGAAACGTTGAAACTTAAAAGCTTCTAACGTAGTCGGCACTGAATAGGGTCACTTAAAATACATTAAAGTCAGATACAAGTTTGCAGTTTTTTAAACCTTTCTCTATATTTTACAAATAAAAAAAAACCAATTTTTTGTGGTACAATTTACAGAAAATTAAATCGGCTATACGAGCAACGCATGTTAGTTTCAGCCGACTGTTCTAGTATATGCTTATAGAGTAGGTTTCAGCTGCCTTCATGCCTGTTGCATAAGACAGTAATCTGCAACACAAATAACAAAGGCAAAGAATTATTTTGATAATGGGTGTCCGTTTAGTCAGCCAAGTTCAGTTGCTCCACTTTGAAACTGCCATCACTTCCGCCTTGTGATGAGTTTGAGAATCCAGGTCATCTCTTGTAAATTTGTAATTTTTCGTTTACCAGAATGGACACCTGCGAAACAAAATGTGGGAAACCTTTAAAAACGATTTACTTTAACGTAAAGAAACACAAAACAGCTTTAAATTCTTACCATCCTATGTAGCACTGGCAGAGGTTCTCGTGAGACGTGGCTTGCTTGATTAAAAGATCAACTTGGGTGGGAACATCGAGGTTGTTATGACTGGTGAAGTCGCTTCCTACAAAACAAATAGATAGTGGCAAACATCTCTCCATCGGTTGCAATTGTAAGGCACTATATTTCAATGCAGTACAACGCAAGAGTTGTGGTTTAATTTTCAATGAGTTTCCACAGTTTCTTTAGAAACTTACCCCATTTATTCATAAAACATGAAAGCGTTAATTTTCATTTTCTTTTCGTCGTGACTATTGGGAACTGTAATTGCTGATAGTTTGTCTAATTTGAGCCATCAGTGGACTTTGGAAGCAAGTGACAAGAAGGTGACAGAGTACCTGTTAATTTATCTCTCACACGGTTAACAATGGCGACAGCTTTCTTGTTAAGTGCCTCTGGTTTAGGGCCGCTTTCATCTTCTGTAAAAAGAGAAAAATTAGCAAACGCCCTTCATTTAAAGACCACCCAGATTTGAAAATATGTAAAAATTACTGGTTAGATCAGACAAATATAGTGCAAAATGAATACAATACTATTTAAATGGAACTGAAAAAAAAAAAATGAATGAATGTCATTTCAGGATAAAACTAATTTCAGTTGCATTTATACCGTAAGATGGCATATGTTCTGTCGACTGCTTCTTAGTGGGACGTTCAGGATTCACCTCCACGCCTTCTAAAACATCTGGTCAAATAGAAATAAACAAAAAACAAACAACAAAAGCTTAACGTTTTATCGAAAGAAACAAGCGAATGGAGAGGTGAGCGTCTCTCCAATGATATAATATTTTAGATAATACCAGTCGCAAATAGAAAAAAAATATAGTTTTTGTACAATTGATATCAAACAACTTTGTTCCCTGTGACCACAACGTTCTGACTATGTATTTGAGATCTCATTCTGGCGATGACCCCGACAAGCGATCCACTTAAAATTACATACCTATATTCATGACAAAATATTTAAAATCTTATTTAACAAAAATTGTCTCTCTGCGCAATAACAACTTACCCTCCCCTCCCTCAGACATCGTGTCAGATCTGCCCTTTGAGCGTTTGATCTTTGGCGTAGCTGTTAAAGGAACATTTAACAAAGTGAGGTAAGTAATATGTTTACGTTTAAATAATATTAACAGACTTGCGTGACTAACACAAATTCGTCTGTGACATTATGTCTTCAATTTTGTTTATTAAATCTTCCAGGTACGTCGATTGAAATCCTAAGAGTTTATAATCTGCATGCAACTTACAATCCATAAGCCTCCAATTCAGTAGAGGATCGTAAACAAAAGCTTCCAACACGGCTATGACACTGTCTTTGTGAGCCCGTAAAACTCGCATGACACTTTCACACGTCATTCGGTAGTTTCCATCAATACCAGTCACCTAAACAACAAAACAGATCGATATTATCAACCTACAGACAAGAGGCGCGCATGGTACTTTCCAATCAGCCATAACCCTTAAGACTTGATTCCAATTTTCATTTTTCGTTTTTCGAGTAACTAAGTAAATTCAACCTTAAAATCGACACTCTTTCAACCTGAGTTAGCGACAAAAAGCTCAAAGCATGCATCTGGCCTTTAACGGTAAAGATTATAATTATTGTAATCATGATTATAATTATTATCATCATGATGATTCATACCTCCATTGCATTCGTCAACATTCTCGTCAGTCTAAACGGGATTTTCTCGGGAAACTTTTCTCTTGTCATAGCAACCTAGAAGAAAAAAGGAAGAGCAAAGTTTCACAATGCCCTGGCGCGGGAACAAACAAAAAAACAAATCAAAATACAGGTGCAACATACCTCAAAGCAATCACCAAAATCGATGTGGGCAATCTTTCCATTCAAGCGGTTCAGCATCAAATTTGACGGATGCCTGGGACATGCAAAACACATCAGTGAACTTGTCTAGTTTAATTTGATCAAGATTGTATCTGTGATGATATTGCTTCAGTGAACGTGTGCTGCAAAATCACACCATTCACTGTTACTTCAAAGTAAAAATGTAAGTAAGTCAGAACTTATCTAACCTGTCTCCTAGACCCAGCACATATCCCACCATGGACATAACAGCAAGAGATCGAGTGTAGTTAGTCCGACGATCAAACCACACCTGAAATACGTGGAACAATGGAGAGAGAAATATGTAAAACGACAGCTGTAAACAACACCCTGTCAGAGTTTACCGTTAAGCCTGCAAATTTGGTTCAATATCATGTGAGGAAAAAAGTTTGATTTCTGATCGTACAGACAATTTTCAAGTTTGATTTGTGATCGTATATACAATTTTCATCTTATTTACACAAAACAAGAATTTTCATTTAAGAGATGATACACCAACAGTGAATGCCTTGTATGATTTCTTTACCTCCGAGCTGGGACTTTTCAGCCACAATAGCTTGGCCAAGTCATCGCCATTAGTGTTGGACAACGCATGCTCAAACACCTCCACTTTTTGCATTAGAGTCAAATGGTCATAATCAGGCGCCATCTGATTGGAAAAGAGACAAAAAGACATTTAATTGAGTGCGTGAAACTCAGCCTGGTTTATGCGTGACTTTCAATGGGTGGCGAAGATATTACAGTTCCTCAAGTAATAAGATAGTTCAATTGCTTGACGTTTTATTGGTGGAGAGTTATACAAATTGCTACACCCTTATGAGATAGACTTACTCTTAACATGATGCGGTGTTCTATGTTAAGGAGAATCTTTTTCTTTTCCCGATAGTCCCGGATGAGGGCGTGCAGAGTGTCACTGTGAGGCACCCAACCAATCAGACCAGAGTTTGTTGACAGTGGAATGACTGCATAACGCACAATTCTAGAAATAAAAGCGAAAACGAGCTTCACGGAGGTGTTACTTTGCATAGTAAATGTAAAGAAAGCTATTCAGTTTCACCGTGAACTGAAAAGACAAATAACCGAGCACGTTTTACCCCAAATGTCTCTTGGAAGTTTCTTGATCACCAGCCAACAGAGTGTTCACCAAACCAAACAGCTGCATTACCCTTTCGTCCTGCCGAAGATCTTCGTGACCTTTCAGCAAAAACATGAACTCGGAGCCATTACTCCCTACAGAACAAAGATGAGCAAGAAAGCAAGATCAATCCATAGACAGAAAGGGCATAGTAATATAAACCACAAGTTTATCAGATGTCACCTAAAAAATGCTATTCTTAAATATCTTTGTTTAAATACAGGACATTTACCTGTAATAAACAACTTTCTTGGCCTCTGTTTGGACGTAATGACGTTCAGGGAGGCATGAACATGTCTGATGTGTATCACAGGTTTGTGAGGTTCGTAGGTTCCCGGTACAGCCAGCTCCAGGTCCCGGCACATCAATAGTTTGGGAGACACGTACTGAAGCTCTAGAGAGGTTAACTGAATGAAGAAAAACAACGCATTATTGATTTGAAAGAGCTCTTGATTGTAGCTCCTTAGCAGGTTTCCTATGAATAATTAACAAACGGTATTACATGTAAGTTAACAACCTAAATCAACTTCAAGTCAATTTTAGAAGTGTTTCTTTGATTTCTCCTCCGTCTATTAAATTCGATAACTCTTTGGACTGGAAAAATTTTAAACAATACCTGTGGTAGTTGCTTGGAGATTCTTCTAAAGACCAAGTAGTACAAATCCCAGGCCTGAGTAAGATCTTTTACATTTCCGGATCGCTGATACTTCCTACACCACTCCTGAGCTTCCATGAGGTCCCGGCCGTAAGCCTAGATCAGATTAACCATGTATCATGTCAAAATGAAAAGATCTAATGCTAAAGGTTTGGTAGCTTTCATATGCGAGGCTAAAACACAAGCGAGAACACGAAGGAATGAAAGAACCTACATCCTAACGAACGAATAAAAACGCTTATGACCGACCAAACTACAGTTATTGACTGGGTCCATTATCAAGGCGTCTGTAAAGGATAAAAAGGAAAGAGGATCCACCACCCAGCCATCCAAGCTTGAATTGTGATCATGTAGTAAACATGATCTGGGCAGATATAAATGGACAGAGAAATAATACAAGCATAGTATCTTTGGCAAAGATAAAAACTAATAGGCCACTTTAGATCATATACGTTACCTGGTTAAACGAAGTTTCTTTGAGAGTCTGTGGTCCCCTCTCCATCATCTGATGCAGCGGTTCCAAAGCAGAAAACATTCCTTTTACATTGCCTTCGCTGAAGTAAAGCCTTGAAGCTTCTTCAAGCCCTTCATGCCATAACTCATGCCACAAGATGGCCACTCGAATAAGTTCTTCGCTTTCCTAAAATAATTGTATGATCAGGAAGAAACTAAATATATCTGATCCGACCCGGCATTCAGGTTTTTCATTATAACTGTATATTGATGCATAAGTTGAACCTGCCACAGGGGATACAAACAGTAGCCGAGTTCGCACGTATTAATTACTTATCATAACTTCTTGTTTCTCTAACCGACTTATGACTGTGACCAGAAACGTTCTCAAACTACTATAGCCGCTTACTGCACAAACTTAAAACTGCTTTCAAACATGACCTGGACATACCATAACTGCTTGTTGTACGAGCTGTTGACTATGTTCACACATGTTCTTTAGAATCTGATTGGCTGCGTTGTGACGGGCGCTGCTTGCTGACTTGGAGGCTACAGTGAGTGGATAGATCAGGGCCTGGCCAAAGATATAACAGAACACTTAATTAGATATGTCATTTATGGACAGGTCATGACCTTGGATAACATATAATTTGTACTTATTTCTTTACTCGAGGGGTGTAACTATTGTATTAAATCTGCCCGACTTCTCATTTTCTTCTGAGATTTGTGCGCCAGCTAGATGTGTGAGTATGGGTTTTTCTCTTTTCCTGTAATTTTCAATTTCATGATAAAAATCCCTTGATAACTACCGAACCGATCATTTAATGGGTTACCATTTAACAACTTGAGGATGAACCAAAAAGGATGACACTACATGGAGTTTTGACCTTTACAATGAATGACTACAGCAGAGTCTCACTTAACCTGTGGATGATGTTTTCCAATATCTGTGAGCAGCTGATGAATAAGTCTTCCAACAAGTTGGCGAGGAGTATCAATCCTGGCGATCAGTTGCGGAATAACCTAAGAAAAAGGAATAAATGAGTACAAAATAACAATAGACAAAAATACAGAGTTTAAAAGATTACAGAATGAAACATAAACAGTGCATCTGACTTGCGTTAAGATTTAAATCCTTACCTGAAGCCATGTGTCAATCTGAATTGTTTTTATTCCCTCCACGAGAGCTTCGTAAACCTCTGGCCAGTGACCATAATCAAACCACAATGTCAACAATCTGATAAAGTAAGAAACGTAAAAAGACGTAATATCGATGAGTGTCACTCCCTACTTCTAGTATCCAGGCATTTCAAGGCTTGGTCGCACTTAATTATTGAAAATTGAACTCATCCATACATCGAACGAACAAATCAAATGGGTAAAGTCAAAGTAATATATTTATTTGTAAAGTGTATGTGACCATGGTACTTTAAGGTCTGTGTTTTCAATCAGAAACACCCAATAAGGCTTCGAGCAACTGTCACATAGTTGCGCCAATTTCCCGCACAAAAATTAAGAAAGAAAATATAGCAAACAACTGCTGTCTCTTAAGCTTAAAACCTTTTAATCACCGTGCCTTTTTTTTTCTTGTGTAGTTGTTTGTAACACGTGCGAGACAACTTGATTCTTACAACGCGAAAGCACCGTCGCCATCTAGTCATTACAACATTCGCACATGCGTTGACGTTTGACCGCTGTCTCACTTACACTAAGGACCAGAACCCTTACCTCAGAGTATCCTGAAGGGAATTGCCTCTGGACAGAGCGATTGACTTAAAGAACCCGTTCACTGCTGGCACCGCGTATGTGATTACTGGGTTGACTACCTAGAATAGATAATGTACAATTTGCACAGTATGTCACATCTCAAGGAAAAACAAACATCTCCATTTTTAAAAAGATCTGCAGAGTCCCAGCTTAAACACGAAAGCGCGCTATAAAAGGAGCCTTAGGTCGCACTGGACCATTTGTCAATCAACCGTCGTGTGATGTAGAACTCTTAGAGTCAAGTCAGCGTGAGCTACAGCTACTCCAAAGCAGTGAACAACGGGCGCATTCCTCAAAATTGTTTTATGTCTTCATCACAATACAAGAATTTTTGAGAATTGTATTTCCTTTCTCCAATGAAAACTGTCTTTATTTGTGGTGGTAAATTTGAGATCGAATTGGTGGTTCGCACGTTACCTCATGCCACCATGCTGGTGGAAGTAAACAATAGATATCTCATTAGCTCCTTTTGTTCGTCTAGCAGCATTTAAATTTCACCCGCACACGTCAACGGTGAGTGAGATATGAGCCTAGGTCTTCCCAGGGAAGACTTCCTTATATAGCGCGCCTTTGTGTTTAACACAAATTTTAAACCACTTTTCTTTTCAATTGACCTTATGAATTTACTTACAGATGAGGTGGACATTGGTGGAGGATTTTTACATGCGTTTCCATTATTAGGGCCATCAGTTCCTGATGATTGTTGACTTTTGTAGTACAACACTGTTTCAAAATTCATGTAAGCCCACGCGTGCCATGCCTAAAGAAACAAGATGAGTTAGAAACTAAAAAATAGTGCAGCAAGTCTCTATATTTTTGGATAAGGGCTCAAAACCTCAATGTCGTTTCTACCAGATTCGTGTTGTCGTGTTGCCACACCAGATACTGGTGTGGCATTGGCAGGAAATTTGCCGTCGCCAATCGATTTCTTCAAACAAATTCCAAACGTACCTTGTAGCAGTTTCTGTCATTTTCTGTAGCTGCAGCATAATATTGCAGGATCTGAGGTATGGATTTCTCGCTGTACCCCTCAAGAGCTGTTTGCCAGTCACCAAGCTTCAGGTAACATCTGTGTAAATTACAAACGTTGTGAAAGTGTAGTGTGATCGTTCAGATAAGTGTAGTCCTGAGAAGGACCGTTGTCGGGGAGTGGTGACTGACGTTTCGACAACCTGTGCGGAAGTCATCATCAGAGTCAAGTTGAATCATCAACTTGAAACGTCAGTCACCACCACCGACAACAGTCCTTCTCAGGACTACACTCACCCGGACGATCACACTACACTTTCACATGTTACCCCCGGGTTCAAACTATTTACTGCATTACAAACGTTCATGATCTATACGTTGCTCAATAGAAACGGGAAACAATTATGGGGCATCAGTTACCTAGCAACAAGTTTGAGTAGCTCCTCCCTCTTCTGTCCATCATCAGTAGGTGACAGTGATGACAACGCCTGCTGGTGCAGCGTGTTTTGTACAAAATGCTGAAGATGTTTGAAAGCGTCATCCTGTAACAAAACAACAGGTTTCCTATTCAGATTTGCCTCGTATATCTATCCTATACGGCGTACGCTGTTACCTTGAAACTAGTTCAAATGCTATTAACTTCGCTTCTCGAGAAAGTGTCTAACCTGTTTATTTTCTCTCCACATGTGCTTCATGTAAGCAAATGTGACTTGAGGATAAGTGGTTGGTAAAGGTTGATCAGCCTGTTTGGATGGGTCTGTTCCAAGCAGCATGACTAGAGTCTTGTGACTTAGAGCAAGTCGGCCACTCTTCCGGCACAAACTGGAGTACTTCAGCCATGACTTCATGTCCTCCTGTGGAGAGAGGACTAGGGAACGAACTTTCAGAATCTTTTGCCAGTCTTCTACGACTCGCTGACATCCCTGTTCAGAAAAAAAAAGATGAGAAACAACGTGATTGTTTCGTCCGCCATATCAAATAAATCAGTTACACCTGATTATTGAATTACTAGGATGTAAGAATGGAATCACCCCCACCCCGCCCCCACATCCCCCGTCCGCACCGTTGGGTGCACCACGGATAATCGGGATATAAAATACCTTCACTATATACTTACCTGTAGTCTGTTCCACCAAGTTCTTTTAATGGCTTCTCTGCGCTCCGGGACTAGCTTAAACTGGATAATCTCTTCAAGTTCTGATAACATCTGTACACTCACCATGGCCTGCATTGACAAACACGCGAAAATGGCTTGAAACAACCACATCTTCAAATACCTAGTTTACTGGTGAAAATCAACTTACATAACCACAGTCCTTGTTGGCTTAAAAAAGTGAAAAACTCATAAAACGAGGATGAACTCTGTAATACAAATGCAAATTACAAGTGAGTTGTAAAACATACTTCATCTATAAACAACTTTGTCTACTGCCCGAAAACAACTAATTAGTCTACACGTAATAAGCTGTCAGATATAGAAAAAAATGCAGTCCCCATGTATGAATGCTAACAATACATAAGAGCACCATACCCCATAAGCTCGGTTGTAGCTCTCGCCAGCTCGGGCTGTCAACTCTGTGTCCAACACATCACGTGCCGCGTCAATGCACTGATAAAGAACAAAACATCAGACAATTATGTAACATTAAAACTTGTTGTGAAGAATGGTTTAGCAAAGAACCAATAAATTTTTATTGAGGTTTTTTCCAGTATCAAAGTCATTTGTAAAAGGTCGGATTATAAAGGATTTTTGGCGATTATAAACCGCCATGTTGAGAACGATCGACAAGAAGAAGACAGTTACTTTTTTTTACAAACTCACAAATCGGCAGCGAGCATTAAAATATTTCTCAAAACATATTACAACGTAATTAACTCTAGAGGGCTTCCACTTACTCCTTGTGCCTGCTGGAAATGGTTTTGATGAAGAGCAAGGGCGGCTCTGTAGAAAGCTCCTTCTTGAGTCTCACGTGGAATCATACAGGTATATTCCTCCATACTGTCCCAGTTACCTACGTGGAAACAAAGTGAGCTTTTGGATACAGCACACCTCCATACCTCCCCTATCGAGTATTTATCACAGCCTTACCCAGTCCCCAGGCTGCCGCGGCCGCCATTCTGGCCATCTGTTGTCTGATGTCATCGCTTACCACCGGCCACTTTTCAACAGCTACCTGGTGAAGCTCTCCCCTGAAAAATGACGACAAGAACAATTGTAATGATATAATTACAAAGATAACAAGATACTCCCCTACCACACCCAAGATAATCCCCACCCCCCACCCCCCACCCCCCACCCCACTACACACACACCGTCTACTATTAATGCTGCGAAGTTTTCTATTTGTTTGACCCAGCGCTTTTTTATCTCAAAGAAAAACGTCTGCGGAAAACTTAAAAAAAGTATTTAAAACATGTTTGATATTTGAGTATGTTCAAGGATTATACATATAATGCATCTGTCCTTGTCATTCTTGAGTTTCAACTGAAAACAAAGTAACATTTGTGCAGGTATTTTTTATCGGAGCGCAGAATCCGAAGGTCTGTGGTTTGATCGCTCATCAGGACTTCTTCCTCGCTCGCGAAACGAAGAAAAATATATCTCTCTTTCTTGCTCTTATTTTACAAAAGAGCTTACACTCTGTCATACCGTCTGAACGACAGGATTTATCCTAATAAAATAAGACGACCAGTCATTATTTATCGCCCAAGGGGAGAGGGGGGGAGCTGCTATCACATAAATTTAAGTCAGGGATTAAGAGAGGGCGTGCGTATCTTAACTCAAATAATAGGTGACGTGGTTCCGCGTTAACTTTGAAATCCTCTAAAAATTCGAGTGCAATAAAAAAAAAAAAAAACACTAAACCAATAAAATAAGGGTAACCAGCAACGAATTACCATTCGCTTAGCGCTTCCAGACATCTCATCCGTCCCAGGGAGAGGTTGATTTCGTCAGGATTTTGAATCAGTTTCTTGTTGTAAGCTTCCAACGCTTGCTCCCAGTCATGAAGTTTCTCGTACCAGCGCTCCTTGATTTACTGTCAGAGAACAATCATATCAAGTAAACATGAAAAGTGGCGCACATTGGGTTGGCTAAGTCAATTGGTGCTTTTTAACTGCTTACCACATCTGCTCCGTGATTCTTCATTGCATAAACTAAAACGCCGTGGGCTGCCTGTGGTTGCTGCAGTTTGTTGTTTATGCTGACAGAAAGACGAACCACCAGTTACATTTTATACAAGCTGATAATCCAAAGCATACTAATCTTTACACTAACCCGAGAATCTTTGTAACCCGAGATAAACCTATCAATGAGTAATAATTTAGCTCATTGGCATGAATTCTGAATTATTATATGCCTGCGTCTCACAGGGACTGAGAACTACCGAATTCACGAATTTGATTGGCTGAAATCAATATTGAAAGCGGTCTAGATTTTCCCATCTAGACCGGCGTCTAGACCGGTCTAGAAAAAAAAGGTACAAAGAATATAAAAAATTAGCATATAAGACACAGCCATATAATAAACATCTTATTAACCGAGCTAGGTCGGTCTGTATGGGAGAATCTTGACCTCGGTCGCTGGTACAGACCTCACTGCGTTCGGTTAATAAGAACCAAGTATTAATTATTCCAGGACTCTGTTGATAAGTCATCGCATTTAAGAATGGTTCTAGTGATGATGATTCAGCCGTCACCTGATCAGAGCCTCCAGTGTCTCAGTAGTCGGTCCTCTGTGAAATTCCTCTTCTTTGTAATGCAGCGCTTTTGCATAAGCTCGACATTTCGAGGCCTGTTCACCTAACAGATCATTGTTTAAAGGCAGTGCGCCCTAGAAAAAAGACATTGCAAAAACGTAAATAAAGCCACGAGGAAGAAATATTGGAAGAGGCAAATAACATGATCCGTATGGTAACAGAGCAGAGTACGAAATGAGATAAATATCCGGCACCTTTTCCGTGTGCTCCATAAACTCCGCCAGATTAAGCAGGGTTTGAGTGATTTCTGGGATTTGACTTCCCAAGGCCATCTCTAAGTGTTTCACTAATTCATTCTGAAGTTCCTCGTGGAGCTCTGACCAACAAGATACGAAAGCAACATTGAACAGGTCCCTGAGGAGTTCAATAATAAGTGAAAGGTGCATTAAGATTAGATGTCTGAGTAATAAGTGCCAAGAGAAAAATACTATGCAATAATACAAAGAGAAATTCAAGACGAACAGCCTCCGTACTTCTTCCTGGTTAATTTTAGGGGGAACTTTCCAAGATCAGTAACTATAATATCGTTTCACGCTACAACTTTGGCGGAAGAAATAAATCTTTGCAGGTGCCTAATAAGTGAAGGGCAAGTCTGTGGCAGTGGTAATACATAATGTCACTCTGCCTAGCGAGGGGAGGGTAAGTCTGTGGCGTTAGTAACACCCTATGTTACTGCACAAAGTATGAGGAGGGTAAGTCTGTGGCAACGGTTGTAGACACATTTACCTTGCAAGAGGAGGGTATGTCTGTGCTGTAGCCCAACATGACCGTAGTGCGGGTGAAGGTGATTCCTTTAGGAGTTCCACGCTTAGTCTTCTTAACCATTCCATCCAATCATCCTTTGACACGCACCTTGATGCCCCCCACGCCTACGAAAAAAAAACAAAAAAAAACAAGCAATATCAGATTGTGCAAAACAGATGATTGCAATTTTTCCAAAAGAGTCCAAACTGTGGCAGGTATACTTGGACTCAAGTAAGGAGCAATCCGCGTTTCTGTTGCCAAGTATTCATCTGTAAATGAGACATCACTCGAGCTTTACCTTTCAAATGAGTAAGGAATGGTAAACATTACCCTTTGAAGACTGTCTGCCTTAAATTATTTTCTTTAAAAAATCCTAAGCTTAATTTGTTAGTGATCATTTCCTTTAGTAAATATTTTCGTAACCTTGATGTGTCACTCAGGGTCATACTGTACAGAGAAATAACAGTAGATGCTAATCCCTGACAGGGGTCAACAGTTTGCTGACCAAGGTGATCAAGTGAACACCAATCAACTGTACATCAATTTTAACAAAACAACCAAAAAGTACATGTCAAGTTGTTTTTGTGAATGACTGTGCAATTTTGACATGACTGTTAATAGACAAGACTACTGTACATTCCTAAATTCACAATTTTGTCATGGCTGTAAGCCCTATCCATAACTCCTTAAAAAAAAAAAATAAAGATATGAAGTACGTTAGATATGTTAAAACTCTGCCATTTTTTTTTTTTTTTTTCAGTGAACCGATGTTTTTTTACATAAGCTCCGATGTGATAAAAATAACCAAAACCCTATGGCAAGCCAAATATAACTGAGTAAAAACTTGGATTTTCTTGTCATTGGCTGTATTGTGTATCAAGAGCTACCTGACTTGCGCTTACAATGAATAATTAGCATTTATTCCGCAGGATTCTGATCAACTACTTACTTGTCAACCTGGCGGTCTCAGACATCATGTTCGCGATATTTCTAGCACCAAATCATATTTTGAAAAATACCTTCATCCATCCAGACAAAGCCATCGGATCAGTGCTGTGTAAGACCCTCACAGGTGGTAATGTGGCATGGATTGGAGTAGCCTCGTCCTCTTTGACTCTAGTTGTCATATCAATTGAACGCTTCTACGCCGTCACAAGTGATTTTGGAAGCAATGCAAAACTTAACATGCGGAAAGTAAAAGTCTGTGAACAGAATTGTGTCACACAAAGGCACCAAAATAATACAGTTTTGATTTCCAGTTCTTTTGCCTCTAATTTGCACTAAATCTCGTTGGTTGAGAAAAACCCTTGATCATGATGAGCATGTAGTTTTTTGACTCTCCGTGGGTTATTTTCAAATGATTATCCCTATTTGTTGGATCATTGGAACGCATTTTAGCATACCAAACTTCATGGCTACGACGTTTGATAAAACAACCGGCAACTGTGAGTGGAACTGGCACGAGCGGTGGATGGGTGCACTCTACGACACCATATGGCTGGTACTGTTGGCTCTAATTCCTCTGTTAGTGATGACTGTTCTATATTCAAAAAGGGCTTACTGTATTTTGCGAAACGAAACGAAACGAAACGAGTAAACCCGTACTGTATTTTGCGAAACCAGCTCTTCGAAGACTCTAGCCATATATAACTTATTTCTTCCGATTCGTAAACACAATTCGTAGATACAACTCGATGCAGTGATGATTTATAAATAAAGACTTTGAGCCAAAAGGTCAGAAGTGCGCCGTTTCGCAAATTACAGATATGCAAATCTGTAATTTGCGAAACGAGCTCTTTGAAGACTCTAATGACATGTAACTGATTTCTTCCGATTCTATAACACTTTTCGTAGATACAACTCGATGCAGTGATGATTTTTTAATAAAGAGTTTGAGCAAAAAGGTCAGAAGTGCGCCATTTCGCAATTTACAGATATGTAAATCTGTAATTTGCGAAACGAGCTCTTTGAAGACTCTAATAATATGTAACTTATTTCTTCCGATTCTACAACACTTTTCGTAGATACAACTCGATGCAGTGATGATTTTGTAATAAAGAGCTCGAGCCAAAAGGTCAGAAGTGCGCCGTTTCGCAAATTACAGATATGTAAATCTGTAATTTGCGAAACGAGTTTCCCACCAAATCTCACACGTGTCACGCATTCTATTACGTAAGAATGAGAAATAACTAGAAACCTGATATGGAAATGTTTCGGAAAGACCAATATGGTAATTAAAAAAAGGTAGCGGACAGGAAAGAAGTCCCTAAAGATAAATTGCTTTCTGTTCATAAACTATCAACTGGACTAGGCGGCCGGTAAAAAATAACAAAATTGTTGTAGATTTTAATAAATGTACAAACATACATTGCGGTACGCGCAAGGTTTCTAACACATGCTACAGCAATGTCAAAGGGCAGAATTCCAATTTTGACCTGGTTTTTATCTGGTACTAACCAAATGCTATTAGAGCCTTCAAAGAGCTCGTTTCGCAAATTACGGATTTACATACATGTTATTTGCGAAACGGCGCACTTCTGACCTTTTGGCTCAAACTCTTTATTAAAAAGTCATCACTGCATCGAGTTGTATCTACGAAAAGTGTTATAGAATCGGAAGAAATAAGTTACATATCATTAAAGTCTTCAAAGAGCTCGTTTCGCAAATTACAGATTTACATATCTGTAATTTGCGAAACGGCGCACTTCTGACCTTTTGGCTCGAGCTCTTTATTAAAAAATCATCACTGCATCGAGTTGTATCTACGAAAAGTGTTGTAGAATCGGAAGAAATAAGTTACATATCATTAGAGTCTTCAAAGAGCTCGTTTCGCAAATTACAGATTTACATATCTGTAATTTGCGAAACGGCGCACTTCTGACCTTTTGGCTCGAGCTCTTTATTAAAAAATCATCACTGCATCGAGTTGTATCTACGAAAAGTGTTGTAGAATCGGAAGAAATAAGTTACATATCATTAGAGTCTTCAAAGAGCTCGTTTCGCAAATTACAGATTTACATATCTGTAATTTGCGAAACGGCGCACTTCTGACCTTTTGGCTCGAGCTCTTTATTAAAAAATCATCACTGCATCGAGTTGTATCTACGAAAAGTGTTATAGAATCGGAAGAAATAGTTACATATTATTAGAGTCTTCAAAGAGCTCGTTTCGCAAATTACAGATTTACATATCTGTAATTTGCGAAACGGCGCACTTCTGACCTTTTTGCTCAAACTCTTTATTAAAAAATCATCACTGCATCGAGTTGTATCTACGAAAAGTGTTATAGAATCGGAAGAAATAAGTTACATATCATTAGAGTCTTTAAAGAGCTCGTTTCGCAAATTACAGATTTGCATATCTGTAATTTGCGAAACGGCGCACTTATGACCTTTTGGCTCAAAGTCTTTATTTATAAATCATCACTGCATCGAGTTGTATCTACGAATTGTGTTTACGAATCGGAAGAAATAAGTTATATATCGCTAGAATCTTCGAAGAGCTGGTTTCGCAAAATACAGTACGGGTTTACTCGTTTCGTTTCGTTTCGTTTCGTTTCGTTTCGCAAAATACAGTAAGCCTCAAAAAGTTGTTTACATGTTGTGGTTCAAACGAAACGAGGGAAAGAACTCGCCTTTCAACAAAAGGTAGGACTTAAGGTTAAAATGATCTAATGTTAGTCTTCTCAGTGGCGTTTCAAAGCATGTTAAAGGTCCAACAGTAAAAAAGTCTTTGAAGCGAGACCTGGTTTAAAGAGCAACCTACTGCTACTACTGCTGGTGAGTGACTCTCGTCTGTTTCACTCCGTCGCCTCTTTCTAGATGGCTTTGAAAAAAGAACAAACTACGTTACCGACTTAGTTTTTTAGATATCTTTCAAAAATTGTGTATTAGAAGGTCTTTTAGCGCTACTGTACTGTTGCCATGGCAACAGATGATGCCTGACGAACCCCCTTAAAAGATTTCCCTAACATAGTGTTATGCATATGTAAAGTCATTATCCTGATGACAAGTTTGACAGTCATGATATCTTTTACTGATTGGCACTTGCTGTTAATTGTGGAAAACCCTTTCGAGCCTCCTAAATTGCTGAGCGGCAAACTAAAGAGCCTCAAACTTACTGACTTTTCTGTTTCTGAATTAAAGGACAGGACGGAAAATGCGTGCACTGTAAGTACCTCCCGTTGTCCAATACATAGCCTAAGAAGACTTTTCTAAGGCTCAACGGAGGTACTTACAGTGCACGCATTTTCCGTCCTGTCATGAAAGCTGTAAGGTTCATGATGTATTGTTTAAAGAGGCTGAGATCAATTTCTAGCTATATTTTCGGGGCAAGCTACCAGCTGGTTGAAATTACAAGCCGAGATAAATGAAGGCAAGTAGAAAACGTGACATGAATTAAAATAGTGCATTTGGTTAGTTATTTGCATATATGAAACAGCATGCTTCGTTCGATTTGCAAGAAGTCGAAATTGTGCGAATAATTTTGATGCTTCATACCCCAGGTACTATTTTTGCCAGTGAAAATTAGTTAGTACTTATAGATGATAGAAAAAATTTCCTACTTGATATGCTTCGTAAAATCATTCGGAGGGAAACGAACACTTGAGACAACAACTTTAAAATTTCCCTTTACACATCTTATTGAAAAAAATGTTTTGATATCAAGGGCTCTCTTTTAGAATTCGTGCAAAGAATCAAACTGGTAGCCACCTCAATACATCTAGACTTCAATCAAAGGACATCAGTAATACTTTTTCGCTCGAGAGGGGCCGAGTTCAGACCTAGGCTGTAAATTGACGCAGCCCTTTATAACGATTTTTTAGCCAATTAATTTTAGGTTTTCACAACATGAAACACAAGGGATAGATCAAACTACGACTAATTAAACTGGGAGCTGTTTCACTGGGGAGGTTTAGAAGCGAAAAGAATGAAGCTTTTAAATAATTATTTCGATTCAAAAAGCAGGTGCTCACATCCATGAGCTATTCAAACGCTGCCGTTTAGTTCCAGACTAAGGTCACATCATGTTTAAAAACCCCACCTAGCTTTCCTTTAGGAGCTTTGAAAAGTTCAGGTACTTTAAAAAAAATTTGTAAACAACCGACATGCCAGATTGCCTGCAGTATTGGTGGCAAGACTCAAAATCTATCGAGAACTAATTTGGAAATACAAAAACAGCAGGCTTGGATTATCCGTTTAACTTAAAATTATTTCGCATCATATTTTGAGCACTTCCTTTGACTTCAGACATCAATTATCCAAGTACATAGTATTTTCTGTAGCTTGACAAGTTTTCCATTACAGAGGCAATTTCCGGAACTCGCAAAATTTTCCAATTTTACTGACAACCACACTCTTTATTAGATCAAACATTTCAAAGATAAGCTCAGCTGTGTGGCTGTTCAAATTGATGTGGAGAGGAGACTCTGTCGATGTTCAATTTGATTTTGCGTTGATTGAGAAAGTGACCGAAAAAACAAGGCAATTCTTGAAGCTGAGGAAGACAATTCTTGAAGCTGAGCACTAATAATTTTCACGGTTTTTTCAGATCAGCAGACTGTCAACGATTTGTCATTGTGTAGGTGTTCTTGCGCTACATTTATTGATGTACCCGAAGGAGCTCTGTATGTCATTTTAGGCGCCATCGTTGTAGTTTTCGGTCACCTCTACACAAGGTTTACATTAAGAGAATAATTGAAGTTTCACAGCTAAGGAGGTAAGGACAGTTGTGAATTCCTCCGCTATTTTCTATCCATGCAATTTTAAGCCTTGTGTGATAGCAACTAACACAGGCAGCAAGTCTGTTAATATTTCACAATAAGGTACTACGGTTTGTCTTCTCTTTGTTACAAAGCAACAAAATGAGCTGAAATACAAGTTTGCATTGAATTTCCTGTTCTATGCGGCTTTTTTGTAAAAAACAGACGGTCACTTTACTGACCATTATCACATTGCAGGAGCTCGGACTTAATTCAACTGAACGGCACGAAAACTGACAATTCCAATCTTAACACATCAGAAATACTTTTTCGTTTGAAAAACAATTATCTTCCGACCTTTAAATTACGCTGCTCGTCATGGCGATCTTTTAATTAGCCAATTAGTGTAAGTCATCTAAAAACATGAATTACAAAAGATATATCAAACTGGGACGTAACAAACTAGCACTTGTTTCACAATGAGGGATTTAGAAGCGAAAAGGATGCATTCCTGAATAATTGAAGACTGAAAAAATAGTTTCAGTTGAATACTTCACAGGTCTCTGTTCAGGCAAAAAGGACCAAGTGCCATAGACGTTTTTACAGATGAATCAGGTAAATTGAATTGGGTCAGGGTATGTTATTAAAAAAATAAAATTTTGAGCAAAATAATGTGGTTGGTTATTCAGCTAAAGGCAACACATACCTTGTTATTTTTTTAAAGCCTCTTATAATGCCTGAGTCAACTGACGTTGCCGTGACAACCATATTAGCCCTACTAATCATCGCAGACATCACTGGAAACTGTCTGGTTTGTTTGGTTATAAAGCAAAATAAAGATATGAGGTGAGTTGAAGATGAGGTCTGATCATGACAAGATAAAACAGCCAAGAATGGCTAATTTGTTTTGTTGTTTAAAGGCTGGCTATGCGCGCAAAAATAACTGAAGGCAATTTTGTATGATTCCCATTGGCTACAGAGTACATGAGAACACAAAAAATCAAGCGAGAAATCTTTCCAGGCAAAAGTTCTCGCCTTATCCCACAAGAAAAGATATGTTCGAATCGGTTTCTTTATTTCATAAATTCTTGGAAAGTGTGATCGAACTGTTTAAATGTAAAGAAAACGAAAATCGTCGTATATCGAGCTTTGTTCCTCCGCTATATCGCAGATCTGATCAGATGTGTCGGCAATATATCGCAGATTTTAAGAGACACCGTGCGTGAAAAAGCAATCATTTGACGAGGTATCCGAGCTTTTCTGCGATATTCGCTGATTCTCGATCGCCAAGATATCGTTCAAGCGAAATATCCTTGCCAGTCGGTAATGTTGTTAATCGAGGGCTGTGTTCCCGTCACCGTACATCGTTCCGACAGAAATTCCCCTTGGCGATTTATGTCAGCAAAATATAAATATCCTCAATTATATCTCTTCAAAGTGGATGAACACAATATACTTTTGCCATTGATTGCACAACAACCTTACGTTGAAGGCTACAAAAAGGCTACTCCTGCGTATTCCCTACTCTGAGAATTCCGTAATAGTGAAGACAAAAAGTTAGGCACAGCAAAAACCTCATCAAAATCATAAGGAATGCAGTCAAGGTGAAACGATTTCTTAATGACAACAGTAATACTTGGATTATGAATAATCTGAAAAGCTTTTTTAGTTCAAGCCTGGTATCGACAACCAAAATGTTAATTTTAAAAACCCGCGGAATGTAAGACAGAAAAGAAGAGTGAATTTGGTTGGTGTTTCTGACGAAACCCGAAACGAGAAGTCAATGACGATTTGAATTTCGTTGGAGCAAAAACAAAGCAGGAAACATTACAATTACCATTTCAATAAACTAACTTGCCAAATTATTCCACCATGAGACATGTTCTGTCGCACTTTTTAATAATCGTGGACGGTCTGTTAGCGCAAACTGCGACATCTATTTTATTACAAAGCGCGACAATGTCACAGGTGTTACAAAGTGAAACGATTATTGCGAAGTGCGACAGAGCACACGATGGTAGATAGAGTCGAATTTTCAACTGACAACGAAGAATTGTGTGAATATTATATTAGATATGATTTATTGACTCAGCTTTTGAGGAAATAGACTTTTTTTGTTTGAGGAGGCGAAGAGTTTAAAATCATGCTGCTTTAGTTCTAGTCTTCGTCCTACTTGCACGCTTCAGTCGCACTAACGATATTATAAACTACTTGCGATTTTGAGACGGCAATACCACATTTTATTATCCAACTACATTTCGAAGAGTACAAATAACGCCATAGACGAGTACAAATATTTGTACTCTAAATTACCGGTTAAACAGGTTTTCTCTCATCGCGCAAGCGCAGAATTCAATTGTAGTTACGAAAAAAAAATGGCGGACAATTTGAACCATATTTCCGACGACGAAGAGTCAGAATGGCTGGCAAATATACATCCAAGTTTATCAGATAAATCGAACGAAGAAAAACAGCTTGGCGACCAGAAAATTTCTTCATTTAATGAAGAAAACAGAAACAGCAACACAACAACGCGCCAATTCCGTTCCGCTTCGCACACTTCTGTCACGCACTCCCCGTAAATAAATATCCGCAAAATTCGCCCGCACTGAAATAATAGTTTGGCATGTTGGATAATAAATAACTTACGTATGATGCACGGTCCTCGCAGTAGAGAGCGCTATTTATGCAATAGCGAAAATCAGACCTGAAAAAAATCCGGCCTGTACGGGATTCGAACCACTGACCTCTGCGATACTAGTGCAGCGCGCTACCAATTGAGCTAACAAGCCAACTGGGAGCAGGCCGTTAAGTCGATTCGTAATAAACCCGTGATGATAAATCGGATACGATGAATATATGAAGTTCATATATTTTGAAGTGCGGTTATAGATACGTATGATTCACGATCCTCGCAGTAGAGAGCGCTATTTATGCAATAGCGAAAATCAGACCTGAAAAAAATCAGGCCTGTACGGGATTCGAACCACTGACCTCTGCGATACTAGTGCAGCGCTCTACCAATTGAGCAAACAACCTCAGTGGTTCGAATCCCGTACAGGCCTGATCTTCGCTATATTGCATAAATAGCGCTCTCTACTGCGAGGATCGTGCATCATACGTATCTATAACCGCAGTTCAAAATATATGAACTTCATATATTCATCGTATCCAATAAATAACTTATTAGACGTTTTTTTTGTGCAGTATCGCTGAGTATTTTTACTCGTTATTTGTATTTTGACTCGCCTTACGGGCTCGTCAAAATACAGCACAACTCATAAAAATACTCAGCGATACTGCTTCAAAATCGTCTAATAAGATATATATATATATATATATATATATATAGATATATTGACGGCTAGTTGGGAGAAAATATATTCCGTGTAGGGCGGAGTCGCGAAGCGACTCCGCCCAATACGGAATATATTTTCTCCCAACTAGCCGTCAATATAATGTGGTATTACCGTCTCAAAATTGCAATTAGTTTTGTATCGCGATCCATCATTTATAAGGATAAATAAAACTGTAAAATAATCAACCCACGCCTGATCGAAGTATCAATTCTTTCTACCTGCGAAACGTATCCATGGTAACACTAATTTCGCACGCAAATAACTTTGTCGCGGGTAATTTGAAATTCCCCGCAAGTTTATAGTCTTTGTTACCATAGAATGAGTTGATTGAAACCGAAAAGTGTTAAAAATTACACCGGAATGGAGTCCGAAGAGCCATTTGGTGATGAAATACCAAATTTTGATATTTGTGGGACTGTTTTTAGAGTTATTTAAGGACATCGATGTACTAGAGGTCGATACGAAAACCGAAACATCCGCCTCGAGCGAAAATAGTGGGCGGAAAAGTACAGAAAATGAGCAGAATATAATAACACTTTGAATTCTTGCCAGATTGCCATTCATTTTCCAACTGGCAAGTGACTTTGTCACATTATTACAATGTTTATGACTTTTAAAGTCGAATTTTCAATAAATGCTGTTGAACTTGAAATGAAATATTTGTACAATCATTTGAATGCGGCGGTAATTTGTTTCTGTACGTCACCCACTTTGGTGCAACGACGTCAATTTCAAAATTAGAACCAATCGCAGGCCGCAAAAATGAGACGGCAATACCACGAAAACTATAAGAAGATCGCGATACTAAGATAAGTGAACAAAAGCGATATACTAAGTTCAGTGTCTGTCCTACAAGACTGATTTAGAGGTAAAACACTGGCGGCTTCTTTCTTCTCAATTGGTTTGTCTTATGCGTAGACGACTTCGACGTACTTTTCTTCCGGTTCTAAACGCCCACTTCGCCTTTTTTCGCTTTCTCAGGACTTCACTGCGTAGTTTCGGTCGTTTAATTACTGTTTATGATATAAACTTGAAAAAATTCGCAATCAGTTGTGTTTTGAAAGAAACGGACACAAGGCTAATTTCTTTACCATTTCCTATTCAGTAAGGTGCGATTTGAAGTGTCGTTATTCTATCGCAGTTTGTAATGAAATTGTCGCATTTTGCAATACTTGCCGCACCTCGTAATAAAAAATCTGTCGCACTTTGTTATAAAAAAGGTGTCGAACCTTGTTTTAACACTTGTCGCTCTTCGTAACAAATTTGATGTAGATGTTTGGGGAACAAGCACACCCAAGGATTTCTGTCATTCCTGGAAATTATAATGATTATAACTGATAATAATAACAATAATAATAATAATAATAATAATAATAATAATATTAATAATAATAATATTAATAATAATAATTTTTTTAGTATGTACTAAAAAAGTGGTATTATACAGCACAAAAAGATGATTTCAGTAACTCATTTATTCCTGTAACGATTACAATATTTCGGGCGCAAATCCACGGCGCACTGCTCAGAGGTGAATAAATATATCTCTGGCGGCGCCTGTGGGTTATATGAAGCGAATTCTTTGTTCTGATTGGCTTCCTGAGCGGGAAGGATGGGCCCATCTTGCCCGCACGGGATTGCCCGCTTAGATCCCATGCAAGAAAAACATTGAGTTGAGAGGATTTACAAGGTTTGTAATTTTTGGGCAATGTCGGCGATGGAGTCGCAAAAAGCGGCAAAGAACAGCCAAAACAAAGGAATCATAAACAACTGTTGTGGGTTTATCGTGCCACGAAGACAGCGGGCTCTCTTTCCCGGCTTTCGAAATATTCAAGTCATTCTCAAAAACGCCAAAGAAAACGAAAAAAAGAAAACGGTCCATATCAGACCATATTGACTCCACGCTTTGTCAATAACGCATGTATATTCGGAGTTTGAGTAGCCAATCATAGCGCGCCTTCGACGATACCCACAATTTTAGTATAAACAAATGACTTTTATTTGTATTTTCGGTTTTGCAAGAACTGTCCAGGTTGATCAGGCGGAATTTAATTGAATTGAAAAAATTTATGATAAACCTAAAAATCTCGATTTCATTTACTTGCTTGTTGCATTGAAAGAAGCTTGGAAAAAGCATTGTTCCTTCCGAAGTTATTGCTTGCCTTACGAGATGGCGGAAATAAAAAAATGCTGCATTTCTTGTTTTTGATCTTTTTCTTCTCTTTACACGCATCAGTGATTGCCGCTAATGCAAATAACGACTATAGAAACACCTTAATTAAGTGCATCAGGATGTATATAGAGTCAAAACTACCCCTGATTAATTATTTCATCGGATTTAAGTTTTATAAGAGATCCGTACACACTTCAGCGTTCATCTCGTACGTCCGTGAGTTATAAAACAAAAGAAGCCAATAGAGTGCGTCTTTGTAAGGTATAAGGGATAAAAAGATCCCTGGAAAAAAACATTGGTGTCAAACGGATGGTAAAAAAACCCCTGATTGTCTTAACCAAACAAGTTCGGTCAATGCACAGTATGTACTCTCATGCATTTGATCCGTCATCAGTCACAATGGTTACTAAGATTTAATTCATAGGACTCCCTTCAATTACCTGCTTGTGAACTTGGCTGTATCAGACATTATGTTCGCCACCTTCTTAGCACCAAATCATATCTTGGAAAACACCTTCACTCATCCAAAAGGAGCTACCGGCTTGGTGTTGTGCCTGGTAATAACAGCTGGTAACGTGGCATGGATCGGTGCAGCTTCATCATCTGTGACCCTGACTGCCATCGCAGTTGAGCGCTACTGTACCGTTACAAGTGCTAATGGTATTAATGGAAAACTAACTAAAGAAAAACTTAAGGTGTGGAATTTTAATTTGTTGAAATGTAGACTATGAGTAGTCCCTCCTTTCCGGCGATTATAATTGGATTGAAGTTGGCGCGAGGAGCTCTGGGAATGAGGAGCTTCCTTTCGTGTGCCTCACTCCCAGAGCTCCCCGCCGCGCACAAAAATTTTCTTTTCACCGATTTTTTAAATTGCGCGACGGACTTCGCCAAAACAGAGGTACGGCTCGTAGTCTTGCGAAACTGATTATCTTGTACCTTCTTTATTTACTTTCAGATTTCGTTGGGAATTAGGTGAAAGCTCCAAGATATGAAAGGTTGTAAGAAAATTTGAGAGATTGTACTGAGCTGGAGAAAACCCTTAACCGCATTCTGCATAACTTTTTGCAATGATTGGCTCAATTTTTTTTGCTTGCTGGTTAGTTTAGTTGGGATGAGGACGGGCGAAAGGTGTTACTGCTACTGTATATCATTCCTATTTTATCGATCAAAATATACGCTTCATTTGCTTTTAAGGCAATCGTTTCTGGATGTTGGATCTTCTCAGTGGCTTTAAACATACCACTTTTCCTTGCAACAAGATTTGATGCATCAATCAACGACTGCAAGTGGAATTGGCCTGCAAAGTGGATTGGCGCAGCATACGACTCGGTATGGCTTGTACTGTCGGCTGTTATTCCTCTGGCAATAATGACCGTTTTGTATTCAAAAGTCGTTTACATGTTGTGGTTCAAACGAAATGAGGAAAATGAAGTCACTCGCCAACAAAAGGTAGGAGTCAACGAGACGTTCGCTTTCTTTTTGTATGATACGTTGAATTGTACACTTATTTCATTGGTTCTAGCTTATTTATTGGAGGATAGATGCATAGGTGCCGTCAACAACAACAGTACTTTGCATTTTCATTATTTAAAACAAAGAGATTCCGTTTTGCCATTGGTCTGTATTGTAGTAAGTCAAAGAAGACATCAAAATGCGATAAGAATATAAGTGACAAACTCAGTTAGCCATGTGTGCCACGATTTTGTTCGTATCAGGTCAATCATTAATGATTCATGCGGGCAACAACCAATAAATGGACATATTTGGGTCACATGCATGAACTTTGATACCCGATGAAAACTCAGATGAAAATCTAAAGGGTTTTGATCTGAATTGAAACATGGTTCTTATCTCAGATCAAACACTTTTCAATAATTAATACATCATAAACAAAAGTATTCCAAAAATGACCTGGATATAATTTCATATGCGGTCTTCGGTGGATATATCTCCCACAACTTCTTGGCTACCTTCATCAAAAACTTGCGAAGCCAGTAATTCCACAGGCAGCCCAAGCTCACTGCTAGAAAAGCGGACGTGACCCTCACCGTGTTGCGCAACGTTTTATATTTATAAAGGTTTTGTTAGGGATGTTATCGGTTTGCTTTGAAAGAGAGAAAAAATGTCTTGTTTTGAAATAAAATGGACTTACTTATTGCCTTGTTGTTTTCTTTGTTGATTTCTAGCGTCTCAGGCCATTTTGAAGCGTTTTCGGCGAGTTAGCGCTATGTTGGTGTTCAACTGCTAAAAGAAAGACCGCAGTTGAACACCAACATAGCGCTAACTCGCCGAAAATGCTTCAAAATGGCCTGAGACGCTAGAAATCAACAAAGAAAACAACAAGGCAATAAGTAAGTCCATTTTATTTCAAAACAAGACATTTTTTCTCTCTTTCAAAGCAAACCGATAACATCCCTAACAAAACCTTTATAAATATAAAACGTTGCGCAACACGGTAAGAGTCACGTCCGCTTTTCTAGTAGTGAGCTTGGGTTGCCTGTCGTAATTCAAGCTTGCTGCATCCAATTCTTCAATGCTGGTAGAAAGCTGTGCGACCTTGAGCTAACCGTAGTCTTTGAAAAACGCTGCTGGATCCAAAACGGGAGCTATAACCGACCGAGAAATTTACCATTCACCAGAAATTGTTTCCGCCCATTTGTTACTTACATTTGGTATACGAGGGAATAACTTTTTCGACTAACTTGCGTTCTTCGTAAACCGTTTTCGGCTCCCTAAACCTTACCGCATCATCTTCACTCGTGGTCGCACACCAACTAGACCAATATAATTAATCATGCATGCATGTTTAACGTAATGCTTCGGAAAATGGCAAAATTGCACCGCTGCAAAAATTATTCTTCTCTCATTTGGGGAGGGCAATAGAAAAAATTTATGACTGTATACGTTTTTATCGTTTCGTTTGAGAAGTCATTTAAAAAACTCGTGCTTAGTGTTTCACCAGGGGCTCCAAACACCTCGAAACAATGAAAGCACTCGACCTACAGCCTCATGCAATTATTTGTTTCTCGGTGTTTAGAACCCCTGATGAAACACTCGTCCTCGTTTTTGATATATTGCTTTATGAGATGTATAGCCAAGAGTTGGACTCGAGCTGTGCACGAACTGGTTATTTTTTTCCCCATTTCGCTCGTGTTCTGGTACACAATACCTCACTTGCGGTTTGTTTGTTTGTTTTTTTCCCTAGGGAGTCTTGAAAGTGAGGAAGCGAGTCACATTGAGTGTGATCACTGTCAGTGCCATATTTGGAGCTTGCTGGATCACAGGATTGCTGATTTACATCCTAAGCTACCTTGACATCCTCTTATTTGGCTCACCCTCCTACGTTATTTCTGACACCTTGTTCATGTTGAACTCTGCTATCAACCCATTTGTTTATGCCCTGCTGAATGAGCGTTTTAGGCAGAAGATCAAAATCTTCTGCCGTACTCGCCGCATATTGGGGGTACATGCCTCAAGCAGTCATGGCACAGAGCTCCAAAACAACACCTTCCCCGTGACTGACACAATAAATGTTCAATAACATAATGTTATAGGTCCGATGGAAAACAATAGACGATTGGTACAGGTAACAGTTCGCCAGATGCATCCACAAGGAAAGGTGGAGCGTGCTTTGTCGAGATTAACTTAGAGTTTTAGAGCTAACGAGGGCGCTGGCGTTAAGGCCTGCGTAAAATACTGCAGATGTCACATTAAAACACGGTGACAAATAACCTTATTTTCGGCACAAACTGACCGGCAGCCAACCGGCAGCCAGTGTCAACGTCAACGGCAGTTTTGTACCGAATAAGCTGGAGAAGTTCCCTTATGTCTTAGGGTCTGAAAAAGATTTTACTCCAAACTACACGCAGCCATTTTACAGCTGAGTCGTTAGTTTTGAAAACGATCTACGTAAGTTTTGAATCAACGACAGCAAACTTTGCCTCGAATGTGTTTTTATACATTAGTGCTATCTTTAGTTCTTGTGATTACACTGGTAAACTATTTGTTGTGAGTTGGAAACGTTGAAACTTAAAAGCTTCTAACGTAGTCGGCACTGAATAGGGTCACTTAAAATACATTAAAGTCAGATACAAGTTTGCAGTTTTTTAAACCTTTCTCTATATTTTACAAATAAAAAAAAACCAATTTTTTGTGGTACAATTTACAGAAAATTAAATCGGCTATACGAGCAACGCATGTTAGTTTCAGCCGACTGTTCTAGTATATGCTTATAGAGTAGGTTTCAGCTGCCTTCATGCCTGTTGCATAAGACAGTAATCTGCAACACAAATAACAAAGGCAAAGAATTATTTTGATAATGGGTGTCCGTTTAGTCAGCCAAGTTCAGTTGCTCCACTTTGAAACTGCCATCACTTCCGCCTTGTGATGAGTTTGAGAATCCAGGTCATCTCTTGTAAATTTGTAATTTTTCGTTTACCAGAATGGACACCTGCGAAACAAAATGTGGGAAACCTTTAAAAACGATTTACTTTAACGTAAAGAAACACAAAACAGCTTTAAATTCTTACCATCCTATGTAGCACTGGCAGAGGTTCTCGTGAGACGTGGCTTGCTTGATTAAAAGATCAACTTGGGTGGGAACATCGAGGTTGTTATGACTGGTGAAGTCGCTTCCTACAAAACAAATAAACAGTGGCAAACATCTCTCCATCGGTTGCAATTGTAAGGCACTATATTTCAATGCAGTACAACGCAAGAGTTGTGGTTTGATTTTCAATGAGTTTCCAGTTTCTTTAGAAACTTACCCCATTTATTCATAAAACATGAAAGCGTTAATTTTCATTTTCTTTTCGTCGTGACTATTGGGAACTGTAATTGCTGATGGTTTGTCTAATTTGAGCCATCAGTGGACTTTGGAAGCAAGTGACAAGAAGGTGACAGAGTACCTGTTAATTTATCTCTCACACGGTTAACAATGGCGACAGCTTTCTTGTTAAGTGCCTCTGGTTTAGGGCCGCTTTCATCTTCTGTAAAAAGAGCAAAATTAGCGAACGCCCTTCATTTAAAGACCACCCAGATTTGAAAATATGTAAAAATTACTGGTTAGATCAGACAAATATAGTGCAAAATGAATACAATACTATTTAAATGGAACTGAAAAAAAAAAAAAATGAATGAATGTCATTTCAGGATAAAACTAATTTCAGTTGCATTTATACCGTAAGATGGCATATGTTCTGTCGACTGCTTCTTAGTGGGACGTTCAGGATTCACCTCCACGCCTTCTAAAACATCTGGTCAAATAGAAATAAACAAAAAACAAACAACAAAAGCTTAACGTTTTATCGAAAGAAACAAGCAAATGGAGAGGTGAGCGTCTCTCCAATGGTATAATATTTTAGATAATACCTGTCGCAAATAGAAAAAAAATATAGTTTTTGTAAAATTGGTATCAAACAACTTTGTTCCTAGTGACCACAACGTTCTGACTATGTATTTGAGATCTCATTCTGGCGATGACCCCGACAAGCGATCCACTTAAAATTACATACCTATAATCATGACAAAATATTTAAAATCTTATTTTAAAAAAATTGTCTCTCTGCGCAATAACAACTTACCCTCCCCTCCCTCAGACATCGTGTCAGATCTGCCCTTTGAGCGTTTGATCTTTGGCGTAGCTGTTAAAGGAACATTTAACAAAGTGAGGTAAGTAATATGTTTACGTTTAAATAATATTAACAGACTTGCGTGACTAACACAAATTTGTCTGTGACATTATGTCTTCAATTTTGTTTATTAAATCTTCCAGGCAAGTCGATTGAAATCTCAAGAGTTTATAATCTGCATGCAACTTACAATCCATAAGCCTCCAATTCAGTAGAGGATCGTAAACAAAAGCTTCCAACACGGCCATGACACTGTCTTTGTGAGCCCGTAAAACTCGCATGACACTTTCACACGTCATTCGGTAGTTTCCATCAATACCAGTCACCTAAACAACAAAACAGATCGATACTATCAACCTACAGACAAGAGCCGCGCATGGTACTTTCCAATCAGCCATAACCCTTAAGACATGATTCCAATTTTCATTTTTCGTTTTTCGAGTAACTAAGTCAATTCAACCTTAAAATCGTCACTCTTTCAACCTGAGTTAGCGACAAAAAGCTCAAAGCATGCATCTAGCCTCTAACGGTAAAGATTATAATTATTATAATCATGATTACAATTATTATCATCATGACGATTCATACCTCCATTGCATTCGTCAACATTCTCGTCAGTCTAAACGGGATTTTCTCGGGAAACTTTTCTCTTGTCATAGCAACCTAGAAGAAAAAAGGAAGAGCAAAGTTTTACAATGCCCTGGCGCGGGAACAAACAAACAAACAAACATAAATAAAAATGCAGGTGCAACATACCTCAAAGCAATCACCAAAATCGATGTGGGCAATCTTTCCATTCAAGCGGTTCAGCATCAAATTTGACGGATGCCTGGGACATGCACAACACATCAGTGAACATGTCTAGTTTAATTTGATCAAGATTGTATCTGTGATGATATTGCCTCAGTGAACGTGTGCTGCAAAATCACACCATTCACTGTTACTTCAAAGTAAAAATGTAAGTAAGTTAGAACTTATCTAACCTGTCTCCTAGACCCAGCACATATCCCACCATGGACATAACAGCAAGAGATCGAGTGTAGTTCGTCCGTCGATCAAACCATACCTGGAATACGTGGAACAATGGAGAGAGAAATATGTAAAACAGCTGTAAACAACACCCTGTCAGAGTTTACCGTTAAGCCTGCAAATTTGGTTCAAAATCATGTGAGGAAAAAAAAGTTTGATTTCTGATCGTACATACAATTTTCAAGTTTGATTTGTAATCGTATATACAATTTTCATCTCATTTACACAAAACAAGAGTTTTCATTTAAGAGATGATACACCAACAGTGAATGCCTTGTATGATTTCTTTACCTCCGAGCTGGGACTTTTCAGCCACAATAGCTTGGCCAAGTCATCGCCATTAGTGTTGGACAACGCATGCTCAAACACCTCCACTTTTTGCATTAGAGTCAAATGGTCATAATCAGGCGCCATCTGATTGGAAAAGAGACAAAAAGACATTTAATTGAGTGCGTGAAACTCGGTTTATGCGTGACTTTCAATGGGTGGCGAAGATATTACAATTCCTCAAGTAACAAGATAGTTCAATTGCTTGACGTTTTATTGGTGGAGAGTTATACAAATTGCTATACCCTTATCAGATAGACTTACTCTTAACATGATGCGGTGTTCTATGTTAAGGAGAATCTTTTTCTTTTCCCGATAGTCCCGGATGAGGGCGTGCAGAGTGTCACTGTGAGGCACCCAACCAATCAGACCAGAGTTTGTTGACAGTGGAATGACTGCATAACGCACAATTCTAGAAATAAAAGTGAAAACGAGCTTCACGGAGGTGTTACTTTGCATAGTAAATGTAAAGAAAGCTATTCAGTTTCACCGTGAACTGAAAAGACAAATAACCGAGCACGTTTTACCCCAAATGTCTCTTGGAAGTTTCTTGATCACCAGCCAACAGAGTGTTCACCAAACCAAACAGCTGCATTACCCTTTCGTCCTGCCGAAGATCTTCGTGACCTTTCAGCAAAAACATGAACTCGGAGCCATTACTCCCTACAGAACAAAGATGAGCAAGAAAGCAAGATCAATCCATAGACAGAAAGGGCATAGTAATATAAACCACAAGTTTATCAGATGTCACCTAAAAAATGCTATTCTTAAATATCTTTGTTTAAATACAGGACATTTACCTGTAATAAACAGCTTTCTTGGCCTCTGTTTGGACGTAATGACGTTCAGGGAGGCATGAACATGTCTGATGTGTATCACAGGTTTGTGAGGTTCGTAGGTTCCCGGTACAGCCAGCTCCAGGTCCCGGCACATCAATAGTTTGGGAGACACGTACTGTAGCTCTAGAGAGGTTAACTGAATGAAGAAAAACAACGCATTATTGATTTGAAAGAGCTCTTGATTGTAGCTCCTTAGCAGGTTTCCTATGAATAATTAACAAACGGTATTACATGTAAGTTAACAACCTAAATCAACTTCAAGGCAATTTTAGAAGTGTTTCTTTGATTTCTCCTCCGTCTATTAACTCTTTGGACTGGAAAAATTTTAAACAGTACCTGTGGTAGTTGCTTGGAGATTCTTCTAAAGACCAAGTAGTACAAATCCCAGGCCTGAGTAAGATCTTTTACATTTCCGGATCGCTGATACTTCCTACACCACTCCTGAGCTTCCATGAGATCCCGGCCGTAAGCCTAGATCAGATTAACCATGGATCATGCCAAAATGAAAAGATCTAATGCTAAAGGTTTGGTAGCTTTCATATGCGAGGCTAAAATACAAGCGAGAACACGAAGGAATGAAAGAACCTACATCCTAACGAACGAATAAAAACGCTTATGACCGACCAAACTACAGTTATTGACTGGGTCCATTATCAAGGCGTCTGTAAAGGATAAAAAGGAAAGAGGATCCACCACCCAGCCATCCAAGCTTGAATTGTGATCACGTAGTAAACATGATCTGGGCAGATATAAATGGACAGAGAAATAATACAAGCATAGTATCTTTGGCAAAGATAAAAACTAATAGGCCACTTTAGATCATATACGTTACCTGGTTAAACGAAGTTTCTTTGAGAGTCTGTGGTCCCCTCTCCATCATCTGATGCAGCGGTTCCAAAGCAGAAAACATTCCTTTTACATTGCCTTCGCTGAAGTAAAGCCTTGAAGCTTCTTCAAGCCCTTCATGCCATAACTCATGCCACAAGATGGCCACTCGAATAAGTTCTTCACTTACCTAAAATAATTGTATGATCAGGAAGAAACTAAATATATCTGATCCGACCCGGCATTCAAGTTTTTCATTATAACTGTATATTGATGCATAAGTTGAACCTGCCACAGGGGATACAAACAGTAGCCGAGTTCGCACGTATTAATTACTTATCATAACTTCTTGTTTCTCTAACCGACTTATGACTGTGACCAGAAACGTTCTCAAACTACTATAGCCGCTTACTGCACAAACTTAAAACTGCTTTCAAACATGACCTGTACATACCATAACTGCTTGTTGTACGAGCTGTTGACTATGTTCACACATGTTCTTTAGAATCTGATTGGCTGCGTTGTGACGGGCGCTGCTTGCTGACTTGGAGGCTACAGTGAGTGGATAGATCAGGGCCTGGCCAAAGATATAACAGAACACTTAATTAGATATGTCATTTATGGACAGGTCATGACCTTGGATAACATATAATTTGTACTTATTTCTTTACTCGAGGGGTGTAACTATTGTATTAAATCTGCCCGACTTCTCATTTTCTTCTGAGATTTGTGCGCCAGCTAGATGTGTGAGTATGGGTTTTTCTCTTTTCCTGTAATTTTCAATTTCATGATAAAAATCCCTTGATAACTACCGAACCGATCATTTAATGGTTTACCATTTAACAACTTGAGGATGAACCAAAAAGGATGACACTACATGGAGTTTTGACCTTTACAATGAATGACTACAGCAGAGTCTCACTTAACCTGTGGATGATGTTTTCCAATATCTGTGAGTAGCTGATGAATAAGTCTTCCAACAAGTTGGCGAGGAGTATCAATCCTGGCGATCAGTTGCGGAATAACCTAAGAAAAAGGAATAAATGAGTACAAAATAACAATAGACAAAAATACAGAGTTTAAAAGATTACAGAATGAAACATAAACAGTGCATCTGACTTGCGTTAAGATTTAAAAACTTACCTGAAGCCATGTGTCAATCTGAATTGTTTTTATTCCCTCCACGAGAGCTTCGTAAACCTCTGGCCAGTGACCATAATCAAACCACAATGTCAACAATCTGATAAAGTAAGAAACGTAAAAAGACGTAATATCGATGAGTGTCACTCCCTACTTCTAGTATCCAGGCATTTCAAGGCTTGGTCGCACTTAATTATTGAAAACTGAACTCATCCATACATCGAACGAACAAATCAAATGGGTAAAGTCAAAGTAATATATTTATTTGTAAAGTGTATGTGACCATGGTACTTTAAGGTCTGTGTTTTCAATCAGAAACACCCAATAAGGCTTCGAGCAACTGTCAAATAGTTGCGCCAATTTCCCGCACAAAAATTAAAAAAGAAAATATAGCAAACAACTGCTGTCTCTTAAGCTTAAAACCTTTTAATCACCGTGCCTTTTTTTTTCTTGTGCAGTTGTTTGTAACACGTGCGAGACAACTTGATTCTTACAACGCGAAAGCACCGTCGCCATCTAGTCATTACAACATTCGCACATGCGTTGACGTTTGACCGCTGTCTCACTTACACTAAGCACCAGAACCCTTACCTCAGAGTATCCTGAAGGGAATTGCCTCTGGACAGAGCGATTGACTTAAAGAACCCGTTCACTGCTGGCACCGCGTATGTGATTACTGGGTTGACTACCTAGAATAGATAATGTACAATTTGCACAGTATGTCACGTCTCAAGGAAAAACAAACATCTCTATTTTTAAAAAGATCTGCAGAGTCTCAGCTTAAACACGAAGGCGTGCTATAAAAGGAGCCTTACGTCCCACTGGACCATTTGTCAGTCAACCGACGTGTGATGTAGAACTCTTAGAGTCAAGTCAGCGTGAACTACAGCTACTCCAAAGCAGTGAACAACGGGCGCATTCCTCAAAATTGTTTTACGTCTTCATCACAATACAAGAATTTTTGAGAATTGTATTTCCTTTCTCCAATGAAAACTGTCTTTATTTGTGGTGGTAAATTTGAGATCGAATTGGTGGTTCGCACGTTACCTCATGCCACCATGCTGGTGGAAGTAAACAATAGATATCTCATTAGCTCCTTTTGTTCGTCTAGCAGCATTTAAATTTCACCCGCACACGTCAACGGTGAGTGAGATATGAGCCTAGGTCTTCCCAGGGAAGACTTCCTTATATAGCGCGCCTTTGTGTTTAACACAAATTTTAAACCACTTTTCTTTTCAATTGACCTTATGAATTTACTTACAGATGAGGTGGACATTGGTGGAGGATTTTTACATGCGTTTCCATTATTAGGGCCATCAGTTCCTGATGATTGTTGACTTTTGTAGTACAACACTGTTTCAAAATTCATGTAAGCCCACGCGTGCCATGCCTAAAGAAACAAGATGAGTTAGAAACTAAAAAATAGTGCAGCAAGTCTCTATATTTTTGGATAAGGGCTCAAAACCTCAATGTCGTTTCTACCAGATTCGTGTTGTCGTGTTGCCACACCAGATACTGGTGTGGCATTGGCAGGAAATTTGCCGTCGCCAATCGATTTCTTCAAACAAATTCCAAACGTACCTTGTAGCAGTTTCTGTCATTTTCTGTAGCTGCAGCATAATATTGCAGGATCTGAGGTATGGATTTCTCGCTGTACCCCTCAAGAGCTGTTTGCCAGTCACCAAGCTTCAGGTAACATCTGTGTAAATTACAAACGTTGTGAAAGTGTAGTGTGATCGTTCAGATAAGTGTAGTCCTGAGAAGGACCGTTGTCGGGGAGTGGTGACTGACGTTTCGACAACCTGTGCAGAAGTCATCATCAGAGTCAAGTTGAATCATCAACTTGAAACGTCAGTCACCACCACCGACAGCAGTCCCTCTCAGGACTACACTCACCCGGACGATCACACTACACTTTCACATGTAACCTCCGGGTTCAAACTATTTACTGCATTACAAACGTTCATGATCTAAACGTTGCTCAATAGAAACGGGAAACAATTATGGGGCATCAGTTACCTAGCAACAAGTTTGAGTAGCTCCTCCCTCTTCTGTCCATCATCAGTAGGTGACAGTGATGACAACGCCTGCTGGTGCAGCGTGTTCTGTACAAAATGCTGAAGATGTTTGAAAGCGTCATCCTGCAACAAAACAACAGGTTTCCTATTCAGATTTGCCTTGTATATCTATCCTATACGGCGTACGCTGTTACCTTGAAACTAGTTCAAATGCTATTAACTTCGCTTCTCGAGAAAGTGTCTAACCTGTTTATTTTCTCTCCACATGTGCTTCATGTAAGCAAATGTGACTTGAGGATAAGTGGTTGGTAAAGGTTGATCAGCCTGTTTGGATGGGTCTGTTCCAAGCAGCATGACTAGAGTCTTGTGACTTAGAGCAAGTCGGCCACTCTTCCGGCACAAACTGGAGTACTTTAGCCATGACTTCATGTCCTCCTGTGGAGAAAGGACTAGGGAACGAACTTTCAGAATCTTTTGCCAGTCTTCTACGACTCGCTGACAACCCTGTTCAGAAAAAAAAAAAGATGAGAAACAACGTGATTGCTTCGACCGCCATATCAAATAAATCAGTTACACCTGTTTATTGAATTACTAGGATGTAAGAATAGAATCTTCCACACCCCCGTCCGCACCGTTAGGTGCACCACGAATAATCCGGATATAAAATATCTTCACTATATACTTACCTGTAGTCTGTTCCACCAAGTTCTTTTAATGGCTTCTCTGCGCTCCGGGACTAGCTTAAACTGGATAATCTCTTCAAGTTCTGATAACATCTGTACACTCACCATGGCCTGCATTGACAAACACGCGAAAATGGCTTGAAACAACCACATCTTCAAATAGCTAGTTTACTGGTGAAAATCAACTTACATAACCACAGTCCTTATTGGCTTAAAAAAGTGAAAAACTCATAAAACGAGGATGAACTCTGTAATACGAATGCAAATTACAAGTGAGTTGTAAAACATACTTCATCTATAAACAACTTTGTCTACTGCCCGAAAACAACTAATTAGTCTACACGTAATAAGCAGTCAGATATAGAAAAAAATGCAGTCCTCATGTATGAGTGCTAACAATACATATGAGCACCATACCCCATAAGCTCGGTTGTAGCTTTCGCCAGCTCGGGCTGTTAACTCTGTGTCCAACACATCACGTGCCGCGTCAATGCACTGATAAAGAAAAAAACATCAGACAATTATGTAACATTTAAACTTGTTGTGAAGAATGGCTTAGCAAAGAACCAATAAATTTATATTGAGGTTTTTTTCAGTATCATAGTCAATTGTAAAAGGTAGGATTAAAAAGTATTTTTGTCGATTATAAACCGCCATGTTGAGAACGATCGACAAGAAGAAGACAGTTACTTTTTTTTTACAAACTCACAAATCGGTAGCGCCCATTAAAATATTTCTCAAAACACATTACAAAGTAATTAACTCTAGAGGGCTTCCACTTACTCCTTGTGCCTGCTGGAAATGGTTTTGATGAAGAGCAAGGGCGGCTCTGTAGAAAGCTCCTTCTTGAGTCTCACGTGGAATCATACAGGTATATTCCTCCATACTGTCCCAGTTACCTATGTGGAAAACAAATTGAGTTTTTGGATACAGCACACCTCCATACCTCCACTATCGAGTATTTATCACAGCCTTACCCAGTCCCCAGGCTGCCGCGGCCGCCATTCTGGCCATCTGTTGTCTGATGTCATCGCTTACCACCGGCCACTTTTCAACAGCTACCTGGTGAAGCTCTCCCCTGAAAAATGACGACAAGAATAATTGTAATGATATAATTACAAAGATAACAAGATACTCCCCCACCACACACAAGATAATCCCCCACCACCCACACCCAACCCACTACACACACACCGTCTACTGTTAATGCTGTGAAGTTTTCTATTTGTTTGACGCAACGCTTTTTTATGTCAAAGAAAAACGTCTGAGGAAAACTTAAAAAAAGTATTTAAAACATGTTTGATATTTGAGTATGTTCAAGGATTATACATATAATGCATCTGTCCTTGTCATTCTTGAGTTTGAAGTGAAAACAAAGTAACATTAATTTTGTGCAGGTATATTTTATCGGAGCGCAGAATCCGAAGGTCTGTCGTTTTATCGCTCATCAGGACTTCTACCTCGCTCGTGAAACGAAGAAAAACATATCCCTCTTTCTTGCTCTTATTTTACAAAAGAGCTTACACTCTGTCATACCGTCTGAACGACAGGATTTATCCTAATAAAATAGGACGACCAGTCATTATTTATCGCCCAAGGGGGGAGGGGGGGGAGCTGCTATCATATAAATTTAAGTCAGGGATTAAGAGAGGGCGTGCGTATCTTAACTCAAATAATACGTGACGTGGTTCCGCGTTAACTTTGAAATCCTCTAAAAATTCGAGTGCAATAAAAAAAAAAACACTAAACCAATAAAATAAGGGTAACCAGCAACGAATTACCATTCGCCTAGCGCTTCCAGACATCTCATCCGTCCCAGGGAGAGGTTGATTTCGTCAGGATTTTGAATCAGTTTCTTGTTGTAAGCTTCCAACGCTTGCTCCCAGTCATGAAGTTTCTCGTACCAGCGCTCCTTGATTTTCTGTCAGAGAACAATCATATCAAGTAAACATGAAAAGTGACGCACATTGGGTTGGCTAAGTCAATTGGTGCTTTTTAACTACTTACCACATCTGCTCCGTGATTCTTCATTGCATAAACTAAAACGCCGTGGGCTGCCTGTGGTTGCTGCAGTTTGTTGTTTATGCTGACAGAAAGACGAACCACCAGTTACATTTTATACAAGCTGATAATCCAAAGCATACTAATCTTTACACTAACCCGAGACTCTTTGTAACCCGAGATAAGCCTATCAATAAGTAATAATTCAGCTCATTGGCATGAATTCTGAATTACGATATGCCTGTGTCTCACAAGGACTGGGAACTACCGAATTCACGAATTTGATTGGCTGAAATCAATATTGAAAGCGGTCTAGATTTTCCCATCTAGACCGGTCTAGAAAAAAAAGGTACAAAGAATATAAAAAATTGGCCTATAAGACACAGCCATATAATTAAACATCTTATTAACCGAGCTAGGTCGGTCTGTATGGGAGAATCTTGACCTCCGTCGCTGGTACAGACCTCACTGCGTTCGGTTAATAAGAACTAAGTATTAATTATTCCAGGACTCTGTTGATAAGTCATCGCATTTAAGAATGGTTCTGGTAATAATGATTCAGCCGTCACCTGATCAGAGCCTCCAGTGTCTCAGTAGTCGGTCCTCTGTGAAATTCCTCTTCTTTGTAATGCAGCGCTTTAGCATAAGCTCGACATTTCGAGGCCTGTTCACCCAACAGATCATTGTTTAAAGGCAGTGCGCCCTAGAAAAAAGACATTGCAAAAACGTAAATAAAGCCACGAGGAAGAAATATTGGAAGAGGCAAACAACATGATCCGTATAGTAACAGAGCAGAGTACGAAATGAGGTAAATATCCGGCACCTTTTCCGTGTGCTCCATAAACTCCGCCAGATTAAGCAGGGTTTGAGTGATTTCTGGGATTTGACTTCCCAAGGCCATCTCTAAGTGTTTCACTAATTCATTCTGAAGTTCCTCGTGGAGCTCTGACCAACAAGATACGAAAGCAACATTGAACAGGTCCCTGAGGAGTTCAATAATAAGTAAAAGGTGCATTAAGATTAGATGTCTGAGGAATAAGTGCCAAGAGAAAAATACTATGCAATAATACAAAGAGAAATTCAAGACGAACAGCCTCCGTACTTCATCCTGGTTAATTTTAGGGGGAACTTTCCAAGATCAATAACTATAATATCGTTTCACGCTTCAACTTTGGCGGAAGAAATAAATCTTTGCAGGTGCCTAATAAGTGAAGGGCAAGTCTGTGGAGGTGGTAATACATAATGTCACTCTGCCTAGCGAGGGTGGGGTAAGTCTGTGGCGTTAGTAACACCCTATGTTATTGCACCAAGTACGAGGAGGGTAAGTCTGTGGCAACGGTTGTAGACACATTTACCTTGCAAGAGGAGGGTATGTCTGTGCTGTAGCCCAACATGACCGTAGTGCGGGTGAAGGCGATTCCTTTAGGAGTTCCACGCTTAGCCTTCTCAACCATTCCATCCAATCATCCTTTGACACGCACCTTGATGCCCCCCACGCCTACGAAAAAAAAAAACAAAAAAAACAAGCAATATCAGATTGTGCAAAACAGATGATTGCAATTTTTCCAACAGAGTCCAAACTGTGGCAGGTATACTTGGACTCAAGTAAGGAGCAATCCGCGTTTCTGTTGCCAAGTATTCATCTGTAAATGAGACATCACTCGAGAGCTTTATCTTTCAAATGAGTAAGGAATGGTAAATATTACCCTTTGAAGACTGTCTGCCTTAAATGTCAGTTTTTTTATGCTTGCAGCTTCAATAGCTGCATTGGTGGCGGAGTCATCTGCCAAGTTTCCTCTACCAGCCTTTTGCCGGCGAGACAACACTTCGTTCTCCCAATCCAACAGAAATGGGCTCTGAAAAAGGAAAGGAATCAATTACCATAAACCAAGACAACACTTTGTTCGCCCAAACCAACAGAGATGGGCTCTTACAAGGGAAAGGAATCAAGCATCATGTTCTCCCAACGCAACAGAAGTGGGTTCTTAAAAAGGAAAGAAATCGAGTATCATAAACCGTAACAACACTTTGTTCTCCCAATCAAACAGAAAAAAGGGCTCTTAAAAAGGAAAGGATATGAACACACAAAGCGTGACAACATTCCGTTCTTCTTATCTATGGGGTAGGAGCTTTTAAAAAGGAAAGTATCCAGGTCACACAAAGCGTGACAACACACCATTCCTTTTATCGAACGAGAATGGGCTTTTAAACAGAAAAGAATTCAATTCACATAAACTACAAGAACAGTCCATTCTCTTGATCTAAGCTTAGGTGGGCCTTAAAACAGTAAATATTCAAGTCATCAATACCACCACAGTAGATTTTTATTCCAATTCAACGCAAAGAGCTTTTCAAGAGAGAAGAGAGCAGCGATTACTTTTACTAACAGACCTGAAATTTTTCAGATCAATATACTAACCTTTACAATTTTAGTGATCAGAATGTCATAACGTTGATGCTGAATCCGATGTCTCACGATTACCTTCAATTTTTGTACACAAAGAATACAAGTCAGTGAGGAGCTGACATACTTGGTCATAGAAAAAGGTCATTTAATTAATTTTGCGATGATATAAGCCGCTAAACAAACCTTATGAACCGTGGGGATGAACGTAGAATATTGCTTTCCTAACTGGAACACCAAAGAACACAGAGTATCCATAGCTGTACCGCGTAGGTCTGGGCATGAGTCTAACGTCCTCATTATTGGATGGATGATTCGTGAGGCAAAGTCAGTGAGATCTAGAGATTCACTGAGACGATCTAGAGTCTCTAAAGCACATCTGTGTAGAGAACACGGCTTGATTGATATTCAGCATTGATAAGTCTAATGTAAATATATCCTGTACCTGAAGAGCTCAATAACCAAGTAACTGCAACCATTCAATTGTATCATTCATTTTGAACGTGAATGTCAATGCTCCCATTTTGGACAAAATTTATCATTACTGTTACTATCATAATTTACTGTGAAAACTCCTGCCATAATTTAACCTCCTCGCATACTTGATGCCATTCAAGAGAAATAGTGTCGAAAAATAATAAGGAATTATTATACGACTCGGGCAGTCAGAGGGCCAATAACTAAAATCAACCAATCAAAATGCTCTATTGCCGGTCAATATTCTCTCAGTATTGGACCGGGCACTGTCCCGAATAATCCCGAATGATACCGCACTTGTGTCCCTTTGAACTTCAGTCGTATAATAAATCTCTTATCAACCAAGCTTGTTCGGGACCGTACTGGAAGAATATCGGCGCTCGGTCCATACTGTCAAGACCTCGGGCCGATATTCTCCCAGTACGGCCCTCGCGCTTGGTTAATAAGATATATATATATATATAAAAGTCGACACGATTCATGCGCTTACCTTCTGACAACGAGCGGGATGTCAGATGAATCAAACAGTTTGACGACAGGTGGGACAAGGAGATGGAGATAGTCATCCAGACTGGAACCAAACATCTGAAGAGCATTCAATAGCTGCAGGAGAACAAAAATGCTTGGTTATGACTGACTCATTCACAATCCGTAGAGACACCTACAGAACAAGGTTTACGTAAAAATCATTGGTATTTAATTAAATACTACGCTCACAAAGTGTATTAAACATAGGAGAAGTATTGTTTACGCTGCCCTGATAACTCGGCCACCTTGAGCATTCGTCCATGGCTTTTCGACAATCTCGCCAGCTATTGAACACGACGACGCCGGCTACAGGAAATTAACGCTTGACTAAAGTGCTCATTTCATAAAGCCGATGCGGAACGAGTGGCGCCTTGCCGCGAACTCCGGCCCCCTTTTTCCCTTTAATCTCCTGCCGCGGGAAGAGTTTTCTCCTCCTTCCTAGAAGGGAGCTGCAGTGCACGCGAGCGGTAAAATAAGTTGGCAATTTAAGGAACGAGTTTGAAGCACATCTATACAAATTTTATGGCTAATAGTATTACTCAGTGTTGCATGTTTAGTTGAAAGTACATTGAACACGAAATTATAACATTGTTGGAAACTTTGAGTAAACGCACAGCATTAAACAATTTTTGCAATAATTATTGATCATTACCTTTGTCGTGACACTCCTTTGAGAGCTGTTGTCATGCATGAACACTTTGAGTATCTGGGGAATAATCTGCGGCAAGTAGATCTGAAAAGAAAAGTTACGTTTCTTGGGTTCACCGTTTATAAATCGACTGAATTATTGAATTCAGTCTCACTACAGAAGCGGCTTTGTGTGGTTGCTTTGAAAAGCAATAATCATCATTAGAAATAGAACGCTTTTCGATTTAGTGATGTAAAACCAAAACCACAGCTTTTACAACAGCCAATCAAAAGAAACATCTTCAGCAACAAAACCAACACCAAACAAACTGCCTAAAACGCGGGAAAACGCGTTGGTGCTTAGTAAAGCAAAACCAATGCAATCTCGGATCACTTTCGACGCTCAATTGAAAATGGCTCTATTCATTTATTCCAAAAGACTTTAGCCATTCTTTCAGTCATTTGAAAACGTTACCTTGAACTCTCCTCCTAAGGCTGTAACTATCTGTTCCACCAACAATATAATGGTTGTCTGCATTGGACTGTTAAGGATCCAATATTGCTGGAAAATTGAACACCGTTAATAGTTAGCTTCTAAGAAACTGGAGTGTTACGTAGCTTGCAACAACAACTGTTTTTCCATGACTCCTTGATGACGGAAGTCACTAATACATGAGAGAACAAGTCCAAATTTACAGCAAACTTCCACTAATGTACAAACATCGTTTATCGGTCACATCGCCGATAACCAATTCAACGATACCCGTTAGTCAACTCGCCGAAACTAATCTTTGTGACTCGATTTGTTACGCTTAAAGCGCTGTTTACGTCCTCTTGGAAAAAAGTTAAAATCGAGCCTTTCACAACAAAGGCAACAGTTTTGGATGAAAACTCACCGACACGTATTATTATAATACTCAATTTGTTAATTGTTAAATTAACCACACCTTGATCAGACCAAATATTTCATCCAAGTAGTTTCTGATATGTTGCTTGACAATTGAAATCAGCACTCCTAGTTGCTGAAGTACAAACTATGGGGGAAAAAAAAACAACAAATTGTGAATTAAATGATGCTCTTGATATTGATTGACTGCAATTACTCAAAGCAAAGACTTCCAAAATTCACAAACCTCTCGAAATGATGAATCACAAGTTCTAATGACATTCAGAAATGAAGGCATAATCTGAAAATACAAACAAACATAAAGAATACAATAATAACTAATAATTCCAATAACTGATACAAAATCCTCTGTATTTCAATCAATAATCATTTGAAAATATGCAATAAAGATTATTGATTTTACCTGAGAGAGGTAAGTCACACACTTCATTCCAAGACTCTTAAAAATAAATGTCACAGCCTGCAAGGGGAAAATAATAAAAATAATAACATTGAAAATTGACGAACAATAAACATCTACATCAATTACCTGCATACGCAATAATACAACACCCCCTCCACACACACACTTCTCGGGCAACCCAAACACATTTGTTTATTTATTTATTTATCTATTTATTAACTTGGCCGAACAACAACAACCAAAATAATTAAATAAAAAAAGAAAAAAAATGACAATCAATGACAACAAAAAAAAATGGCAGGGATACTGCAACAGCGTAGCATTTGACCGTAATCCTTGGCGAGGGAGTGACGAATTTGAACCTTGCCTGGCTAAGTTGGGGAATTTGAATTGGGAATGTCAAGTCTTTCAAGAACACAAGTGTCATTTCTTGAAATATGACGTAGGTGCTTTAAGGCAAACACAGGTAGTTCATTTTCACACGCGAAAGTTCAAATGCCCGGGGGATTGCCTAGGAAGGGGATGTGGAAGCTTCGAAATGACCAACGCAGAAGGTGTACTTCACTCAACCCATGAATTCCTGAGAGTGACTGGTGTCTAATTTCTCTTCACAATATCGTCATTGAGGTCACAAGAAGAAAGGAAATAGTCACCAACTTAATAAACTCTCGATTGTTACAAATAAGTCTCCTTGTCAGCATATTGAGAAAATGCCTAAAGAACTCCGCAGTGAATATGCATACTGACGTTAGGGTGTAAAGGACAAAGACTCAAGTAAATGGAAATCAAACTGATTGGCGCAAGTAAACTTGTTTCATAACTTGTTCATGCAGGAAGACATTGTTCTAAAATTTGATGTCAAATGTCGTGTTTTCATCCAGTACAGTGTATATGCCATGCTAACAATAATATGAAAATCATATACTTGAACTGCGGTTAAGGAAACGCATATGAGAACGATCTTCGCAGTAAGGAGCCATACTTGGGCAGTAGTGAAAATGAGACCTGAAAATAATTCAGGCCTGTACGGGATTCGAACCCATGACCTCTGCGAAACCGGTGCAGTGCGGTGCACCGGTGTGAGTGTATTACATGTACGTGTACATGTAACTACCAGGTTAGAGGATGCTTTGAAACTATTGAAATAAAGTTTCCGTAGAATGGAAAGTGTTATGATCTTGGTTTAGTCTAGTAAAGTACCTGAATCACCATAGTATGGTGACTAGAAAGTGATGAGTCCCTGACAATCCTCATAAGAGCAGACACTGCCACTGCAGGGTAGAACTCCTCCAACTGAACGCTACCCATGGTAACTAACATTTCACTTGTGCTGGTATCAGCTGCAAATGTATAAAACACAAATTAATGAGACGGTAATGAATTTGAAAAAAAGGCATGCAAAGTAATTATGTCATAAAGCTACCTGTACATATCAAACATGTTTTTATTATGTTTTCAAATCTGACCTGCTTCGTTATCTGTCGAGTCTTTGGCAGAGTTCCCACCTACGAGCAGCCCTCCAGTCTGATTCAGTTTATGTTTATAAGGATCAAGCGCTCCCAAAAGTCCAAGCACTCTGATGGCCTATACAGAAACAACAAACGGGTGGGTTCAAAAAACTAAACCATTGGACACTAGTAGGGATGAAGTCAGCTAATATAAGTGTTGCAGAACTACATACACACCTCTCGCCTTACTCCAGGGGCCTGTTCTGTTTTGAGGAAGTTCAATAAGACTTCTAAAAGGTTAGGGTACTTCCTGTATGGTTCTACAACATATCTAAGAAATTCAAAGGATAGAATTTCAATATTGCTTTCAAATTGATGTCCATGTTCACTTCAAGTGATGAGATTAAATAGAGAATACACATGGGCTTGATATGATATTATAACTATGAATTTGGATATGATATTTCTCTTTGAGTTGAAAACAAGACAAGAAATTCCATTTCTATGCACATCCATGTATAATTCTGTTAAATATATATACACTACAGGTCTTTACTGGCAAGAAAATTCAACAAATGCAAAGGCAAGTGACATATCAGCAGCTGATTGACAAAAAAAGAAACACACAAAGTTATTGTAATATGTTACATGTGTTTAGTAAAGGCCTTTCTCAGGGCTGGAAATAATTGTTACGAATCTCTGTGGTCTAAATCAATAATAAAAGGCAGTTATCAGAGGAACAAGTTTAAGTACAAAGCTTACCCAGTACTCTCCACAAGCTGACCAAGAGTCCACAGAGCAATCTGTTGGTCAAACACATTCATACTGATAAGAAAAAAATTAAAATGTAGCTATAAATGTACTTACATTTATTTAGTAGAGCTGTTGCTAATTTTTGTAGATAAAACTGTTTGGAGACTACAGCACAATCATACTATTTCACAGGGTTATAGGCTGATCACTTTGAAGCTTCAATATCCCCCCCCTCCCCGACAACCCATGGGATCTTTAGCATTATCTGTGCACAGGCAGTGGGAAATTGGAACCTTGCCTGGCTGGCTGTCTGGGGTGGGTTATTTGAACCAGAAGTGTCCAGTCTTTTCAGCCAAATTCAAGTGTTTAGTCTTCAAATATGGAGGTGTTTGTGGTAAACAGTTCACTTTTGTTAGCAAGTGACTCAGAAAAAAAGGTCTACAATGACTAAGTTTTAAAGCTTGGTCAATGTGTTGAAAGTCATGGTTGCTGAATTGCCTCTTACCCCCCCCCCCCCCCTTCCCCCCACACACACACACACACAAAAAAAAAACTGGGTGAGGCATCTAGAAGCAATTTTCACCCCAGGATCAGGAATTTGAACAAAAGCAACCTTCAAAATTTTAAACGCCCAGGGAGGAGTGGGGGTGGATGTTGAAGCTTCAAAATAATTGACACATTATTTATCAGTGTTGCTCTTTACAGGCGGACGTAACCAGTGAAATTAATGTAGTACGTCTTATTAAACCTAAATCACTTGCAATTCTTGAAAATTCAACAGGTAAAATGGACTGCAGAATGGGTTTGAAAATTTCTTTCACTGCTGTACTTAAAATAAGGGAAAACTATGAATAACTAATGTTTACCTCTCGTTTGTTGTTCAGTGAAGCATCCTGAAGCATATCAAGGATTATGGGACAAAGTTCATTCAACCATTTGCTCATCTCAATCCCACTGACCTAATAAGGAAATTACCAATATGTTATATAATTGCATTCAACAAAGAGCACGTTCATAATGCAGTTGAAATCAACAATTTTGGACTATGTATTCATGGCCCCCCCTTCCCCCCTCCCAAAAAATTATTCAGGGGCGAATGATGTAATTTTGATCAACCATGCGCTTTGTTTCTAGTGGGAGTCAAGTTTCACACTTTGCCTCGCTTGTTGGTGTGCTTGCTTGTCTCTAATGGTCAAACCCATCTCCCTAATATCTGATTGCTACTAGCTATGACCTTTTTATTCTTGATGTAAAACAAAAGAAGCAACATGTTAAAAACATAATTAAAATTGGAATTATTAATCAATCGATTTCTTACTCAGTTGACACACAATCACAGAATTGCCTGATCTGGACCTACAGTTTCAATCATGTAAAAAAAAAAAATTGTTTCATTGAAAAATACCTGAGCATGTTCTCCAATGGCAGCCAACACACTTATAACTACATTGGGATCTTGGTCTTTCAGCTTTGGAATCAATGCCTGTTAGAAAAAACAAATTATTTTATTTCAGCAAGGCAGCAAAACAAAATTAAACAAATGGTGCTCATGCAATGAAATTAATTTTTTCACATCAAGTAAAGCAATGATCTCCACAGGTGTGCAATTTGAGCAATTGCTGAAAAGAAACCTGAAAAAAATTCAGGGTTTGGCAGGATTGGAACTCATGTCTCCCAGACACTAGTTGGACTGGCACATCAAGAATTATAGAGCTTGTGGCTGGGATGCACATGTTGGAACCTTGTGAAATCCTGAATTTTTCTGGCCTCTTTTCTAAAATTGCTTAAATTGCAGCACACCTCTGTTGTAGTGTATGTGGTTGGTCCTCGTAAGCATGCGCACGTGTGCGCATTATGTATTCCATGTGCTTTTGACAATAAATCTAAAAACCGAATACATGACAGTGGCGACGAGGATAAAGTCGTAGGAGACCGTCGAAAATATGACTACTATCGGGAAGATAGAAAGTTTTGATGAAACACAGGAGAAATGGGAAACCTATGTAGAATGGGTGGAACAGTTTTTCTTAGCAAACAACATCGATGAAGACCACCAAGCGCCAACCTTGTTAAGCTTGATGGGCAGCAAAACGTACACATTGTTGAGAGATCTTCTTACACCAGATAAACCAGCTACGAAGAGCTTCCAGGAGATCGTCACGACTCTTCAGCAACACTTAAGTCCTAAACCATTAGAAATCGCGGAGCGTTTTCATTTCTACAAACGGATTCAGCGTGAAGGAGAAACTGTCTTGACCTATGTAGCAGACCTGAAGAAATTAGCAACCCACTGCAACTTTGGGGCCAACCTTAACGAAGCTTTACGAGATAAACTGGTTTGTGGCCTTAGAAATGTGCAGATACAAAAACGGTTGCTTTCAGAAGCCAAACTCAAATATTCCAAGGCTTTGGAAATAGCGATAGCAATGGAAACGGCTATTCGCGATGCTGCGGAATTACAAAGTGAGCTTCAATCAGAACCTCGCGTTGACAAGATCTCAGATAACCACACACAAGCGCCATCGCCGAACCCCACCACTAAAGTTTGCTATCGATGTGGGGGAGACTCGCACGCAATGCACAATTGCAGATTCAAGGACCAAACATGTTATCATTGTGGGAAGGTGGGCCATATTTCAAGAGCTTGTCGCTCGAAACAACAAGGTAAGCCAAAACAACCACCGAAACCACCGCTTAACACTCAAGTCCATTCTATTGAGTACAGTGAGAGCGATGAATTTGAAGATGTATTAGGAAGCATACAGATACACAATGTAAGCAAACCGAGCAGTCCTGTAATCTGGATCGATCTGAAAGTGGAAGGTAAACCACTGAAAATGGAACTGGACACAGGCTCAGCTGTGTCGATTATTCCACATAATTTGTACAGGGAGAAATTTCACGACAAGCCCTTGCAAGAAACTAAATTAATGTTGAAAACCTATACTGGAGAGAACATTTTCCCAGCTGGAGTGCTGAAGGTAAATGTTGAGTACAAAGACCAGCAACCATTGCTGTTGGATCTGTATGTGGTTAAGAACAAGGGCCCTGTGTTGATGGGAAGGGACTGGCTTCACAAGGTACGCCTAGATTGGTATGCTATTAAGTCATTGAAAGCTTCACAAACCCTATCAACTACTAAGGAGCAGCTGCAAACCATGCTAGACAAATACTCTGATGTTTTTGAAGACAAACTTGGAACGTTCAAATCAGCTAAAGCAAAGCTAACCCTTAAAGAAGATAGCCAAGCCCATTTCTGCAAAGCCCGTGCTGTGCCCTATGCCTTAAGGCCTAAAGTTGAAGAAGAGCTAAGAAGACTTCAGAATGAAGGAATTCTCACGAAAGTTGAGTGGAGCGAGTGGGCAACACCCATTGTACCCGTCCCCAAGAAAGATGGATCGGTCAGACTTTGTGGTGATTACAAGGGCACGATAAACCCAGAACTACAGGCTGAACAATATCCCTTACCCCACATCGAAGATATCTTTGCAAAGCTTGCTGGTGGACAGAAATTCTCAAAGATTGATCTTCGCCAGGCCTACCACCAACTAGAGATGGAAGAAGATTCCAGAAAATACCTCACCATCAACACACACATGGGGTTGTTCCAGTACAATAGACTAGTGTTCGGCATCACTTCAGCACCCGCTATCTGGCAACGCACCATTGATCAAGTGCTGGAAGGGACATCTGGCACAAGCTGTATACTTGATGACATGATTAACACTGGAAAGAGTGATGAAGAACACCTGGCTAACTTAGAAGAAGTCCTTCGACGGCTACAGTTTCATGGTTTGAGAGCTAACAAAGCCAAATGTGAGTTTTTCAAGGAGAAGATAACCTATTGTGGACATGATATTGACAAGGATGGCCTTCACAAGTCTACAGCAAAAGTAGAAGCGGTTTTGGAAGCACCACGCCCAAACGACGTAGCTGAAGTAAGATCATTTCTCGGACTAATCAACTACTACCATAGGTTCTTACCTAACCTGTCGACAACTGTCCACCCCTTGACTCAACTCTTGGGAAAGGACCACCAATGGAAGTGGACAGAGCAATGCGAGGCAGCATTCCACAAGGTGAAAGAAATGATCACTTCAGAGCAAGTTCTAACACATTATGATCCCAGTCTGCCACTTAGACTTGCTTGTGACGCATCCCCCGTAGGCATTGGAGCAGTGCTTTCTCACGTAATTAACGATGGTACCGAGCGACCTATAGCTTTTGCTTCAAGGACACTGACAAAAACTGAGCAAAAGTATGCGCAGATTGACAAGGAAGCTTTGTCGATAATCTGGGGTGTCAAGAAGTTTCACATGTACCTGTTTGGCCGTCCTTTCACTCTATACACAGATCATCAGCCATTAACTTCAATCTTTCATCCGCGGAAGAGCATCCCCGTGGTCACCGCAGCACGTCTTCAACGTTATGCCCTGTTCCTGGCAGGCTATGACTACTCCATTCAATACAAGAACACTAAGGTTCACAGCAATGCAGATGGTCTTTCCCGCCTACCACTGTTAACGGAAGCCAAAGATGAAGAAGTGGTTGACCCAGTGGGTGTATTTAATTTGATGCAGTTTGACCCTTTGCCAGTCACAGTGGACAACGTTAGACGAGAGACACAAAGAGATCCTGTCTTGGCCCAAGTGCATGAAATGACCAGGAAGGGATGGCCAAACAACCATGACCCTGTACTCAACCCCTATTTTGTTCACAAAGATGAGATCACATTACAATCAGGCTGTTTGATGTGGGGAATAAGAGTAATAATACCCCCAAAACTACGCCCTCAAGTTCTCAAGGAACTTCATCAGGGACATATGGGAGTCGTGAAGATGAAGGCCCTGGCCCGAAGCTACACCTGGTGGCCTGGAATCGATAAAGAAATTGAACTGTCTGCTAAGTTCTGCCCAGGTTGCCAACTAGTACAGAGGGAGCCCAGTACAGTGCCAGTGCACCCATGGGAATGGCCTTCGTTGCCCTGGCAACGAATTCATATCGATTTTGCAGGTCCTTTCCTTAACAGCATGTTTTTAGTGGTAGTGGATGCACATTCACGTTGGCTAGAGATAGAGAAAATGAACACTACAACTTCAGCGAAAACCATTGAAACCCTTCAGAAGTTGTTTGCAAGATATGGCGTACCAGCCCAGTTGGTGAGTGATAATGGGCCTCAGTTCACATCAGAAGAGTTCCAGCAATTCCTTAAGAGAAACGGCATCAAACACATCACCTCAGCACCTTATCACCCTGCCACCAACGGCCTAGCAGAACGTGCTGTCCAGAGTTTCAAGAATGCCATGAAGAGTGAAACTGAAGTGACATCTTTGAACATTAAGTTGGCGAGATTTTTGCTAACTTATAGAATCACCCCCCACTCAACCACCGGAGAGCCACCGTCCCAGTTGTTTTTGGGAAGAAGATTACGCACTCGACTGGACTTGTTAAAACCAGATCTCTTCATCCAGGTAAACAACCGTCAGATAGACCAGTCTGTTGCCAAGAGTGGTTCTGTAACAAGGCATTTTGCCATTGGTCAGAGGGTGATAGCACGAAATTACACTGGAAAGTCAAAGTGGGTACCCGGTATTGTACGTGCACGATTGGGACCCCTGTCTTATGAAGTGGAGATTGGGCCTAACCTAGTTTGGCGTCGACACACGGATCAACTCCGAGATTCCAATGTTCCTGTTACAGACAGACACCCGCCAGTTTCATACCCCTTGCCTTTTCCACTCCCAGCCACGACCACTGATCACCCAGTAGCTGAACTACCTGAACAGACAGAAGTTTTCTCGAGGGAGACAGACTGCCCGTCACCCAAATGCAATCCAGTGGCTGAATCGTCCGCTAGCAGCTCACCGACCCAGATTGAACATGTTCCTGTGAAACGATACCCTTCCAGAGTGCGGCAACCCCCAGTTCGGATGGATCTGTGAACATTGAACTACCCTTTTTTTTTGGGGGGGGGGGGGGGAGTTTGAGACTGGATTTCTACTGATAGCATGTTGCGTTGAACTTTTGGAAACTTTTAAATTCTTAAGGACTTTAGGGGGACAAGAGACTGGCTTACAGGGGAGGTGTTGTAGTGTATGCGGTTGGTCCTCGTAAGCATGCGCACGTGTGCGCATTATGTATTCCATGTGCTTTTGACAATAAATCTAAAAACCGAATACATGACAACCTCCAATAATCATTGTTTAAAAATGGAAAATAATCCTTCTTTGCTTCATTTTCATCTGCAGGTCAAACGAAATTTATTTCATTCAAAATTGTGTAAGTTCACATATTTTCAACATTCCCAGTACAGATTGCCACACATTCTGACCTTGAGTATTGGTTCCATGTAAGGCCTGATCAGTCTTGGTGCATTGGATACTAAATGACCCAGCATACGAGCACTCTGTTCCTTGTTGCGTCCCACTCCACTGTATTCTAGCTCGGTCAATATCTACAATGAACAATAAACCACAGAACAAAATTGTCATCTGTCACAATCATATCTGACAGTTGAAACTATCTAATACATTTGAATAGTAAGCAGTCAAATAATTAGCAATCTAAATTTGCGGCCTTCTGGGAAAAACATACTCTAACAAATGGGAAAAACATACACTAACAAATTCCTGTTAAACATAATTCCATTTACGTATATGAGCACGATCCTTCGCAGTAAAGCACTATTTGAGCAATAGTGAAAATCAGGCCTGAAATTTTTTTTTCAGGTCTGATTTTCACTATTGCTCAAATAGTGCTTTACTGCCAAGGATCGTGCTCATATACGTCTCATAACCGCAGTTCACACATGTTTCATATGTTTGTTGTTGTATAATTCCATTTCTTGCCTGCTCATACAGGATACTATTCAAACAGTAACTTGTGCAACCATGCATTCAAACCTCTTGACACATCAATTCAATACAGATGCAAAGTAGCGCAATTTGTGCAGTTAATCAAATTATGCAGGCAAGGAAGTCTCAAAGTAAGTGATGACTCCACAGATACAGTGTGCTTCGTTTTCACAGAAGGCAAGAACCCTAATATGTTATCAATTCAGGAACATGTACAGAATAATAATTATGTTAAAAAGGAAACTTTGTCTTATTAAGCAAAAACAATATCTTCAAGAGTCTAATGAAAATGTACAGAATTATATACAATGAGGAGGGTAACAATATTTTGTAACTATTCTATAGAATACAGAAATATCAATAAAATTAATCAGCACTTTGATCCCAACAACTACTGGTTACTGAAAAAAAAAAAAAAAAAACTATTAATAACTACTGTACCTGAATAAGAGTTTTCCTTAGTGATGGCATTATGTAAGCTGGATTCAAATTGCTTAGCCTCCCAATTGTACAGATGGCATGTTCACGAATTTCAAACTCCTGTTAATAAAAAAAAAAAATATGAATAAATCATGTCACAAATGACAATACAATATTAAACTTCATAACATCCTAAACAAAAATTAGAACTAGTACATCAATCAACATACAAAAAACCCATTGAACTACACATGCTCACAGTGCACTGTTGTAAATTACCCTAACTTATAGGCTATTGTTTCAATAAAACCTACCTCATCATTTAGAGCCACAAACAAAGCTGATAAGTTCTCTGCCTGGGCTAGGTGTGCATCAAATCTCTCATCCAAGGATGACAACACACAATAACGAATGTCTGAGTCTACAACCAAAACAGTTACAAAAAAATTATGTACACATACAATAATACAGATTAAAACCTACACCCTGCATAATTTTTTTTATTACATTACATGTATATATATGGACAAATTGTCATTAGAAAATGTAACAGACTATGTATGATGTGAACTGAGAAGGCAGTGGAAATGAAATATTTCTATATACAGAGCAAGATGTGTCGCTTTACAACACACCCTTCTTGTGGGTCCAGAGGCATGCTGCCAGGTAAAAATTTGAAATTTCCAACTCTCTGAGATAGCACCCTGGGACATATTTGAGTAAGTTTTTTTAAGCCAGACGTTAACATTAGAATCAGTTTAAAATGATGATTCTGTCTTTGACCACATGTCACAAAGTAACTAGACTAAGTCCAAAATGATCTAACAGCCAGCAGGTTTCTGCCACCATATACAGCCCCACATGACAACCCTAAGGTATATGTACCTATCATCTGGCAGAGACTGCAACAAAGAACGTCAAAACCAACAAATCCCTCAATTCAAAGCAATTTATATCCGCACAACTGTGCAAAGTCATGTGGATGACTGTCGACAAGCAGCAAAAAAGCACCCGTCCTACAGTGTAGGTACCATTGAAAAAAAGATATCCAGTGCACACCTGGATCAGTTATTCCCACCATCAACATCTTAGACAACACCTCAGACACAACTTGTGTTGAGCTAGCACTGATGTTGGCATGATGAAGAGGAGCATGTGGCATAACCATCGGCTGCAAAACAAGCATGCAGATCAGGCTCAATAACAATCATACTGCACTTGCAGTACCCCTCAAAAATAAGTTGACAGTCTTGACTACTGGAAACTCAATCTTTGACTGTCAAAACTATCAAGAATCTAGGATTGAGAATCGAGGCTCAAGATGCTCCAAGAAGTTTTGAGGTTCTCAATCTGCCGTTTTGAGGAAACTATTTAATTCTTGGATGTAAAACAATCGCGAAGGACAAAGTGCATGCAAACATTTTCATTTTAAACAGGACTTGGGCTCAAATGAAGCCATTCCCTAACTTTTCTGATACTAAAGACAGAATGAAATTACATGAATATTCAGGTTTATAAACACTTTCAAGAAAATTTGATGAATGGCATCAGTTTACCTCGTGTTGGAATTATCTGTAGTATCATGGTGTTTCTTCTTGTTAGCAACAATTTGAGACGAAAGTTTTAATCTCAATAACTCAATTGCAGAAAATTTTGTTAAAAGAACCATTTCCACTGTTTTGTCATTGGGTGTAGAAACAACTGTTACAGTTTCCACTTACATGGAGAGATGGTGACAAGAGCCTGGAGCAAGTTCTGACAGCTTCCATGCGGATATCCTTGTGCTCACTTGCCAGAAAGGTATCAGCACAATGACGCACAAGATTCCCATGAGCCAGTAGATGTCCTGCAGGTGAAGAGTACATTCAGCCATGTACTTTTTACTAAACCTATGCTTCTTCTGTAGTAAGTACATTACATTACAAATACATGCACCAGGAGCCACTACAAGGGACATGTGGACACTTCTACACCCTAATGTATGCATATTCTCTAAACTGTCCATAATGTTCGCTTAATAAGAAATATTATATAGACAAGGCTAAAAAGTTTAAAAAAGGTTCAAACCAAATGTTTTTGGCTGTTTGCCATCATCACCCTGATGATGGCAAACAGCTGAAAATGTTTGGTTTTAACCTTTTTTAAACTTTTTAGCTTTGTATAATTATATAATATTTCTCTAAACTGTGTTCCGTATAATTATTTCCTAAGGTGCTGATTACATGAATTATTTTCTTTAAAAAATCCAAAGCTTAATTTGTTAGTGATCATTTCCTTTAGTAAATATTTGCGTAACCTTGATGTGTCACTCAGGGTCATACTGTACGGAGAAATAACAGTAGATTAACAAAACAACCAAAAAGTACATGTCAAGTTGTTTTTGTGAATGACTGTGCAATTTTGACATGACTGTTAATAGACAAGACTACTGTACATTCCTAAATTCACAATTTTGTCATGGCTGTAAGCCCTATCCATAACTCCTTAAAATGTACTCTCACCATCAAAATCAAAGGTACCCAAGGTCCGTAAAGCCAGGACGGTGCTGGTCACATCCAGAGTGTCAAATAGTGAATGAGATGAAGCTACAAAAAACAAAAGTATAAAATTATATAAAATATTCAAGTTAGTACAAAAGACATTAATATCAGTAAGAGAGAATCATACATTTTCCGATTTAATAACTGGTGACATAAACATTGCACTATTGTATTCTCATCATAATCAAACCTATGAAAAAATTCATTAACCTAACTGGTCATCGTCAGTCTGATGTATGCACTAATAGGGCACTGTGCTTATAATTGGACACAGTGCACCCATGCCTATGTAACTGCTGACACTATGCATCTTACATGCACTGTTGTTGTGCATTTTGTAGAGGTTAACTCAATTGTTTTAATTTACAAAAACATATAATCAATGGCTAGTTCGTTTCTCTTATTTTGTCATGGTTTTGATTTAATTGGTGATATGACTGAGTGCAATCCAATTCTGTCTGTAATCATATTGGGTGATTTACAAATCAAACTCAGGCTTTGAGGTTATGTGATTATGTGATTACGGAGACCAAATTGGACTCCATGAAGTACAGGTGAAAGCAGCTTGTATCACATGAAAATGTCTTGATACCATTCAAGTTGGCCTGTTACTTGATGAAATAGCCATATCAAAGTACTATGAACACTTAGTCTTAAATGGTGTGGTGAGTAATGGATGCATTCCATTTCAGATACTTGTGTACATTTAGTTAAACACTACAATGACCAAGCCTAACCTGATGGGGTCAGTGTAGGTGTGGCACTTCTTGGGGCTCCAGGATGTCGCGGAGGCTTGTTCATCAAGATCGTAGAGAGCATTTTGAGGAGGCCATCTGAAAATTGAGAACAAAATAAAAAGTGGAAAGTGCACACATATTTCTGTAGCCAGTTAACAGTTGATAGTTACTAAAAACAAGTGAAACATTACATTTTACCTATATCCATAAGCAGAGGAAAAAATCTTGCCATTGTATCACACATAAACTAAAACATTTGTCATTGAGTTTTCATTTTGCACAAACCTTGAATACTTTTCTTGAGCTGTGGTACCTGGTGTGCTAAGTCACGTAAACAGGCTGTAAGGGCTGGGCTGTATTATTACAAATAAAATAATATTGTAAGAGAGTTAGGTAATAATCAGGTTCATCGTGACTAGCCAAAAACATAAACATTCACTCCCAAGATCGCAGGCAGAATATAGCTCAATTGGTTAGAGTGACGGATTGTGTTGTGTGGGAGGTCGAGGGTTCAAGCCCACGCTGGACCAATACTCATGGTCTTAAAATAACTGAGGAGAATTTGCTATCTTTCTATAACAAGAAATGGGTAGATAATTATTCTAGTCTTCTCAAATAAGGATGAATAAACCGTAGGCCCCATCTCCTGCAGGTAGGAGACATTAAATTCCCACGCAAGAGACTACTGTGTGGTGGATGCCCTCCCCTGGGGTGGGATGGGTGGGTGTTGACCCTGAAAAGCCCTATGGGGGAGTGGTCAATTAACCTATGTATGTAAGATCTAAATATTAAATAATTCTCCCTACCCGCTGTAATTGGCTATGCTGTTGCAGTGTCCCTGTCATTTTTTGTCATTTTTTAAATCTATTTATTTTGATTGTTGTTGTTTGGTGATTGTTGTTTGGTGATTGTTGTTGTTTGGTGATTGGTGTTGTTTGGTGATTGTTGTTGTTTGTTGATTGGTGTTGTTTGGTGATTGTTGTTGTTTTATTGTTGTTGTTTGCTGTTTGTTGTTAATACATAACAAAACAAGTGCAAAAAAATTTGGTATTGGACCAACTAATAATCTCCTCATTGATATTTTTCTTTATTCTCATTGCTTGTCTGCCTGATATTGTATTGATATTGTCTGGAAAAATTCTGTCTAGGTCACTTGCAGCAGTTACAAGGTTAAATCATATTTGATACAGAAATAATCATCATTGTTCACTGATACCTGCAGTGAACATTTATGCACTGAAAGAAGTTGGACACTGGTATTAAGGGTGTTACTCCTGAGTTCCATTAACATGACAAATAAATTCTCACAATCAAAATCTTCTTCAATGCACCAAAATTATCATCATTCCTATCAGGTAGTACTTGTACAGTGTATATACCTCAGCCCAACAGATAACATTGGCTCTAAAAGATCTTTAACTTCTTTTGAGATTTTTGGTCCAATGGCTCTGGACATCATTGCAACACATGCAAACACCATTGGATCAACAGTCACTGCTTTTTGACGCCTGGAAAAAGATGAGAGTTCAGTGAATATCTGTAGTAAGCTGCACTGAACATGTGCCATGCATTTGTAAAGTAGAACTGAAAGATGAAGCAACAAAAAAATAAATACTGGTAATAATAATAACAATAATAATAGTAATGATATCAATAATAATAATAACAATAGATAACCATGATAATAATTAACAAATCAGCTCTAACTAGCCATAGTTTCATTCCCTGTGGTAATACGCATAATGTCACCAAATATAATGAAAATGTAAATGTTTCCCTAGGCATTGCAAGGACAGGGGTTGAGATTTCCATTTAGATCATTTGGATGCAGCAATGATGAGTATAAAACTTTGTAACTGAAGAGAGTGTAGACAAGTGTAAGTTACTAAACTACATGTAGAAGCTTTTCACTCACTTATGTCCAAGATCCTTCATAGGAAGAAGGACTTTGACTTGCTCAAACACAGGTCCCCTGTGCTTCTCAATGTCTTGTCGTACAGCAATGGCTATCAACCCAATTGCTTTGAATGCTGAAGATCGCTCCCTTTCCTTTAAAATGAGAAATTAATTGTTGCCAACTATTAAAATAATACACACAATTGTGTCAAGGAATTACTACAAAAAATTTGTTTTGACTTCATGAGAATTCCCATAACCTGACAGAATTATCCACTTACAGGCAGAATTCTCTGTACACCAGTAAAAATCTACCACTTTACCAAGCAGAAGCCCTTAGCTAAATTTTAATGGCCATAACTTTTTCTCAATCAGGATGAATACCAGTATTTTTCTTGTTATTAATCTCCTGCTTCAACTTTTTTTCCTCAAAAACTCTGAATTTAAGATAGACATGATAAATCAACTTCAAGTTGTGTACTCCAGTCTGTTATTTTCAAGAAGTACATGCATGTGTACAGCACACTGCAATTTTGTTATATTGTTTTACTTACTCTTTTAAGAGCGAAACATAAGTGGTCCATAGTTTCTCTGAGGTATCTAAAAATCATTCATATACAATTAATAACACACCCAAAGCTGTACATACATTAAGCAGAATAACAAGAAATGATATTCAGTAATGAATGTACACTCCACGTTTATACAAGTTGTATTCATTACAGCTGCTCATTTATTTTTGTGTTCAACATGTAATTCAAAATCAATCTCTGATCAAAATTATTTTAGAGTACTGGTAAACATGTGTTCTTCCTCATTTGAGACATACTATCATTGTGACAATCTTTTAACATTTGAAAGTAAAGCTCAAATCTCACCAATTTATTTGAAATTACTTTCAATTGTCATCAAACCAATAACATAGTGTCCACGTAAAAGTTAAGGGTGAGTTCCATTCATTCAGTTGGCGAGAGAATGAAATAATAATTATAGCATCTATAAATAACATGCAAAATACCTACAACTCTATGTACATGTCCATGCATTAACATGCACTTGTTTGGACCAAATTATGCTGTTTTTAGCAAAGAATTGGAACTTTTATTACAAATATTACACACTTCAATACCAATAGTCCATTTTACAGTTGTGTGCTTGGTTGCCAAGCCTTTGAACGGAAGTGAGGCTAGGGGTGACCTTGTTATGATACAAACCTTGCTGCCTTTCAATAATAATAATAATAATAGAACTGCTTAAATAGCACTTATCCAGACCTGATCTAAGTGCTTTACAAAATAGAAATATACAATAATCATATTAAATCAATTTTTAAAAGTAAGTCTAAAGTTAACGTTAACAGAGATTTAAATATTCACAAAAAAACGGGTGTCTAAGATCTAGACGCTAGACATGGATAAGAAGAGAATTCATACATATTAAAATAATTTTTAAAAAGACAAGTCTTAAGTTTACGCTTAAAGAGATTGAAATTGTCACAAGAACGAATGCCATCAGGTAGTATGTTCAACATTTCAGGAGCCAAAACAGCAAAAGATCTAGAGCCGTAAGACTTGAGATTAAAGTTGACAGGAGACAGGTGTAATGTTGAAGATGACCGGAGCGTTCTTGAAGGTGAATAATGACGTATCAGATCTTGAATATAAATAGGAGACTGCTGGTGAAGAGCTTTGGGGGTGAGCAGAATTATCTTGAATTTAATTTGCTCAGAAACTGGAAGCCAGTGCAGGTCGAATAAAATAGGGGTTATGCAGTCAAATTTATGGGAGCTAATAAGTCGAGCCACAGCGTTCTGCACTGATTGGAGCTTTTTAATAACATATTTCGGAACACCATATTAGAAGAGAGTTGCAGTGATCCAACTTGGAGGTTACAAAGGCATGGACTAAAGTCTCAGTGGTCTTAGTGGATAGTAATTTCCTTATACAGGAAATGTTCCAAAGATGATGGAAGGCAGATTTACAAACAGATCGGACATGAGGGAGCATTGCCAAAGTACTATCGAAAACAACACTGACATTTCTGGAACATGAGGACGGCTGAATTATAATTATCAGAACCAAAACGAAGTGGAGGTAGAGACTGTTGAGGGTTATACTTTGAGACAAGGTAGAGAGGTTCAGTTTTGTTTTTGTTTACCGGCAGTTTCAGCTTATTCAAGGCCATCCACTAATCAAGATCAGATAAGTAATTCTCAATTTTAGCAATACTACTGGTTAATTCCAGATTGTCGTTGGCAGAAAAAGAAATGTACAACTGAGTGTTGTCAGCGTAGAAATGAAACTGCATGTCATGGTAACGTAAAATGTCAGCAAGTGGAGCAGTGTAGAGTAGGTAGAGGATGGGCCCAAGGACGGAGCCTTGAGGTACTCCACATTTGAGCTTTCGAGACTGTGACTTACTCCCATTGATAAAGACAACTTGTGCACAGTTTGTAAGGTAAGAGCGGAACCAATCAAGTGCAGTGCCACATATCGAGAATTTAGAGTTCAATCTTTTGAGCAGTATTCCAAGGTCAACAGTGTCAAATGCAGCGGAGAGATCTAGTAGCAGGAGCATGACACAGTGGCGATTGTCAATAGCAAGCAAAATAATTATCAGTTTGAACACGTGCAAGGGCAGTTTCCCAGCTATGGAATGATTTGTAGGCTGATTGTAGCTGCTCTGTGAGTTGGTAAGAGTCAAGATAGACTTGAAGATGCGCTGCCACAACCTTCTCAATAACTTTCGAGATAACCTTGAGGTTCGAGATAGGCCTAAAATTACTAAGAACTTCATGATCCAGGTTCGGTTTCTTGAGTAGAAGGGTTAAAAGAGCATTTTTAAGGAACGAAGGTAGAAGACCAGATAACAGCCACAAGTTTACAATGCTACAGATAGATGGTAAGAGCAGGTCAAAGTGTTCTTTTAGTAACGTGGCAGGTAGAGGATCCAGACAGCATGATTTCTGCACAACAGAACGACCAATCTTCGATAGTTTGGAATTGGAAGTAGGTGAGAAGTTGCTGAGCTCACAATTAGTGTTGGAAATATCCAGTGAAGAAAAGAAATCAAGAATTTCTGGAGGAGTAGATATGCTTCTAATATGGGTTATTTAATCTTCGAAAAAGGTGACAAATATATTAGCAAGATCTTCAGCCAATGAGCTGGTTGGATAACTTCTCTCTGCTTTCTTGTGGAGGAGATGGTCGATTAAATGAAATAGGGCTCTATTGTCATTACCAGCCTCAGAGATAAGATTAGAATAGTAGTCTATTTTTTACTTAAAAATGGTGTTCTGAATAACAGTGCATTGATTAGCGTAAGGTCGATAGTCTGATTCAAGTTTGGAGCATTGCCAGCGCTTTTCAAGCTTGCGGCAGGTTGATTTCTGTTTCTGATTTCATCGTTGTACCAGGGAGCATTAGGTCGCAAAGTGATGATCCTTGTACGCAGAGGTGCGTGCTTGTCTAAGATTGAGAGTAAAACCGAGTCATACTGGTCGCAGAGTTCGGTAATTTCCTGGGATGGCGAGTTGTATAAGGTGGAGGAAAGAACATCATGCCGAAGGTTGTCTGAATCAATGGTATGCAGTTTATGTAAAGTGATGGTGAGCTTAGCTTTAGGTGGTCTCTTAATAGCCAAGGTGCAATGAACAGCGAAGTGATCAGAGATAACAGGGTCGTTCACTGATAGATTTAAGACAGTCTCTTCACCAGATCTTGTGATAATGAGGTCAAGAACGTTGTTGTTTTTATGCGTCGGGGTGTGGACATTACAGACTTCTAGATTAAAACAGCTTAAAAGGTCAAGAAACTTATTGGTGGTGTTGTCAGATGGATCATTGACATGGAAATTGAAGTCACCGGCTAGAAGAAGACAGCCAGAAGAAGACACTAGCCTTTCTGGCATTGAAGAAAAATCATCCAAAAAAGCTGCGCATGTGTAAGACTGTTCTTGATAGAACTTAGAGGGCGGTAAATAACGATAATGCATATGATGGATCCGGAAGAGTGAAGCAGTAGTTTCTTAAATTCAAAAGATTCTAACGGATCCAAATGTAAATCACTTTGTTATCATGCTAAATAGATACAGGTCGTTATCACAACAAGGTCACCTTCAGCCTCACCCTGAATCAAAGGCTTGGCAACAAAGTACACAACTGTACAATGGCCTATTTGCTATTGACACTCCATGTTCATCAACCAAGAGGGAATTCACAACCTTTACAGATAGAATGATACAAGGCAAGCAAAATAATGTAGAATTACAACAATCACTTTACTTACTTCTTAACAAATCGTTTTGGTTGAAATGCAGCAAGTCTAGGGAGAATGGTCAGTAGCATCTGTTGGATAGAGCTGTTACGTGTTGCCTTGTATCTTAGAACCAGTTTACACACCTAAACAACATGCACACCAACAATTCAGGAAAAAAATATCTAAGGAAAAGTAAATTAAAATAGAGATCCATACTATTTTTAGCTCCACACAGTTTAGCAAAGTTAGCAGAACCCAGTTACATGTAATGTGTGTCACCTATGCAAATAATTATGAGTATGCTCAGTTTGAATTCATTTACAGCTCTCTTTGGTACTAAAGTGTGTGATGATTCAATCAAACTGTTTTCTCAAAGATGATTCCCCCTTCTCCCTACTCCACAATGTCTATAAAAAGGCTGTGTTGCAAACTGCCCAACAATCTCACAATCAGCTTGGCAATGCTTATCCATCCACAAGCTACAAGAAGCACTGCTTAACACTTATTAGATAGAGCAACTTGTGCACAGACTGCTACATACACAACAAACCAATATACTCTACACCTCAAGAAAAATAACAGCAGCAACATATTCACCTCTTCAAAGTGGTCATCCATGAAATCTTTACAAACTTTACTGTGACAGATAGTTTCTGTCATTCCTCCGCCTCCGAGTAAAGCCAGTGATCTCTGATGCTGGTACCCAGTCTGCAGAGCAAACTTACTCTTGGGAGAATTAATACCAAGATCATCCAGACTAAATTGTGTTTGGGTTTGATCACAGTATATTTCTTCTAATTCCTGTTTGGCCCTCTGTAATGGTAAAAAAAAAAATTGACTCAAATCTCTTGATCAGAGCCAATACCAACACAAAATTGAACACCTTTATCTCTCTGGGTTTATTCAGGCAGGATAAGCATATTTAAAAATTACATAACTTGTACAATTTGTACATATAAGAATGATATTTAGTTTGTTTTTTTGTTTGTTTTATTTTGTTGTATTTTTGTTTTCCTTCGTTTTTCTATCAATGACTTTACTTTTTTCCTTTGTTTAACAATCAACAGATTTTTTACTAGATGATCGAGACCCTAATAACTGATTCCGGGGTGATAATTATTGTGGGAAGAAATAAGATACTGGTTGCTCTTTTGGGGGTCAGTCAGTTACAGTTACTGTAAGAACATCACCTTGAACTGAAAAGATTAAGAAAAAAATCCAAAAGAACTGGTTGTCGATATCATAGGATTTGTGAAGGTGTAGTCTGATCGTCTGGGTGAGTGTAGTCCTGAGAAGGACTGTTGTCAGTGGTAGTGACTACCACCAACAACAGTCCTTCTCAGGACTACACTCACCCGGACGATCAGACTACACCTTCACATATTACCCCCGGGTTCAAGCCATTTACTGCATCATAGGATTTGAGTGTTATTTTCATGATTGCAAGTATCTCTTAAACAGGATTCACACAGCGCTGCTATAATTACAATTTACAGTTGTCAGACCAACCTCTCCTTCAATACTTGCACTTCTTATCAATTCATTCATTATAAGCAGAGATCCATGAGCTTTGTCATCTTTTGTAAGAACAACACCTTTTTCTTTGGTATTAAGGGTGTCCTCAAAGCCTCTCTTTGCCTCAGAATAGATTTGCTTAAAAGTAGAATACACAGTGAAAGCTTTTCAAAACAGGAGCCTATACAGTGTAACGTAAGAAAGTCAATTACCCAAGAAATAAATGTGCAGTCAGTGGCCTAATGGTCAGTGCACTGGATTCAGGTTGAGAAGTCTGGGTTCAAGGGGGGGGGGGGGGGGGGGGAAGGAGGGAAGATAACCCTAGTGATGGACTGCCATCCCATCCAAGGGGGAGTAATAATACTCCCAGTTACATTATGCTACTTGGAAACTGTGATAAGCTCCTACTTGGTGGGCCAAAATAGACATCCCTCTACAGTGTTCTCCTTTTCAGGCAGTAATCAGTAAAATTTACCAACTGCACAACCTCTTACTATCACCTGAAATTGCTTGAAATCTCTAAAATTCTACTAGTAAAAGGATTGCTCTAATGTTTTGAAAATTTCTTTTACCTGTCATGCTTAAAATAAGGAAGAGCATTGACACTCCGTAAGAATAATGATTATCTAGAGTTAGCAACCTGCATATAAATCAAGTCCACTTCATATGCAATGAAATTTGTTTAGCAGTGAAAGTGCTCCTCACATTGTACATTTATGTGTATTGAAAAAATATTTTCCTGATAAGACTCACAGTATACCAGATGGGACGTTGCTGAATTTCCTTTGTTTCTCTCTGAGCCAAGATAACAAGACAGGCTTGCAAGGCTTCTACTGCACCCTCACGGATTGCTTGCTTTAAATATAACATGAAATGAAAATCAACTTGTGATTAATTTCTTTACAATGTACAGAATCTAACTTCTAATTTAAAATGTTTGTATTAACTAGAACAAATCATGATGATCAGGCTCCACTTGTTCAAATGGTAGATAATGCCATCCAATGGATAATTGCTATTCAGTGGAAAGTGTTAAAAAATGTGCTATACTATTCACTGGAGAGAGAGTCATCCGGTGGATGGTGTTACCCACCCTTTGAATAAACAGGGCCAGAATTCTAAATGTCTTCAGCTAGATTTACCTTTGGATCACGTACAGCATTTGAAATATTCTCAAAAAAAGGCTGAATTTGTTGAAAGAAGAATGTTGGAGCATTCAGTGCCAGTTCCTTCAAGACCAACACCTGTAACAGAATGATGATAAAAGTTTTCAAAAAGTAAAACCATGAATAGCTGTAAAAAATTAAGAATATTACCATCCTCTGAACCAAAAAATATCACAAAAAGAGACAGTAAAATAAAACATCATGAGCAACTAGCATAGCATACTTGTGTAGAATAAGCCCTTTTGCTGAAAAGCTTGGATTATGGCATAGATACTTACAGCAGCATGTCGACGCCCTTCATTCCTGTCACCTCCTAGCCATTCTAATGCTCTCTTCACTTCAAACTCCACATAATCAGCAGTAAATGTCCCTCCTGTAAGTGCTAATCTACCCATAGCCTTGGAAGCCATCTGCATCACAACTTGATCATTTGATGGCAACAGGTTTCTCAAGTAATTGGCAAACCTGCTCATTTTTGTGGTATTTCCATTATCAATGCCAATAAGAGCCACTATTAAAACAAAATTAATGAATATAATTTCAAATAAATGATGTTTTTGTATATTTACTGTAGAAGGTTGCAACAATTTAAGTTTGATAGCCTTTCCTCAATGAGAAGCAATGGGTCAATTGGGTGGGTAGCAGCAAAGAATAGAAAAAACTGTCCAATGTGGCCATTCCATTTTCAAACTAAGGCCCCACTATAGGAGGCTTTCTTGTAACGTCCCTTCAGAAGAGAAATTTCTTTTTATTTATTTATTTACTCAAATTCAATTGCACAGATAATCAAAACAAAAACAAGGAGTTAAATATATATACAAGTATAAAAAAAGAGATATCTGAGTAATTAGGCCAGTTTATAAAGAATTCTAGATTCCTTATTTTAAATAAACTGCTTGTGATAAAATACACAAAAATTAAAAACTAACTTAGACAAAGAGCAGCAACAATACGTAATCAAAAATTATAAAAATTTATCCTTACTTAAGTTAAATTTACTGATATAAAACTGATTCACTTTCTTACAAAACAATGATACTCGGTCAATTGTCCTAATAGCTACAGGCAGGTCATTCCATAAATCCACAATGCGATTAAAAAATGAGAATTTAAAAACATCGGTTCTAAAGCGACCCTTGGCAAGTATGGCTTCTGTGTTCCTCATATCGTACTTATATGATTTGAAGCTAACATATGAGAGGACGTCAAAATCAATGTGCCCCTTCAGACATTTAAAAAAGAAACATAAATCTAAAACCTCCCTTCTAAACTCGAGAGGCAAAAGACCTAATTTTAGTAAACGTTCTGGATAATTTAAATCACATTTCAAGGTAAATTTGGTGGCACACCTTTGAACACGCTCAAGGGCCTTAATTTTTTCTTTAGTATAGGGAGACCAAACTTGAGATGTGTACTCCAAGTAGTATCTGGACCCCCTCCAGATACTACTTGTGGGAATTTCTACCCAGAGTACTTCATACCCCTTGGGGATTTATCTGGGAACCCCCTTGGAAACTTAGTCTGCACAATTATCCCCCTCCCCGATTTCTATGTTTTCAATCCATTCCCTCCCCCTCAGAAATCCCACTCTTTAGCCCTACTGTTATAGGTTGATATATTGATATTCCCCCATTCCCCTCAGAAATGCCATGCCTTCAGTAGGGTGGGTGCGGATTGAAATTGCTTAGTCTCCATTGGAGTCTGAGTCCAAGATCGTCAAATGATCACGAACTGAATAGTATTATTTTGTTTGTGTACATGTAACAAGTCTTAAAAGGCATTTGAAAACTTTTCCACAAAATTACCGAGCCATAGGGCCAAAAAAAAAACAAAGCTTAGCATAATACCACTCACCAATTGCCATAATTCCTCCCTTCTTTTCATTCGCATCAGAACTCGACACCATTTCAAAAATGTGATGATTAAGTTCGTCCATAAAACTCGTGTACTGCTCGGCCGAAGCTTCGCGGAGTTCCGTAGACACATAATGCTGCAAATCTTTTGCCGCCTGAAGCCTTGATTCGTCACTGCGGCTTTTCAACCCATTTAAACGCTGCTGCATCATTTTGAATGGATCACAAAGGGAAAAACAAAACCATACGAGCAATCGTTGGGTAGTGTCCCAGAAGTGCTATTTTTCACGATCCGCCATATTGGGGAAAATGAATAGCATCCAGATTCCTCTCACATGACATTCGAGCCCAGTCGCCACTCGTCAGCTCTCGTCACCACTGGCACTCCGAGCGTTTACAACCTAGCCACTGCTTCAGTAGTCAATAAATCTTTTTAACAACCGAATCTCTATAAAATCACGCTGCTAATATCAAAAGAAGTCGCTGATCAAACTGTTAACGAGTAGAGGTCAGCTGCCTAGTGAAGTCGAACCCCGCTAAACTTCTTACTTTCACTGGTGTGTTCATTGTTGAAAGAAAGAACTATAGAGGCGTTTCTTTTCTTAAGTCTATCGAACAAATTCGAAAGAAGAAATAGCCTAAGACTCAGAGATAAAATGCGAAAGATAGTGAAAAAATTTCGAACACAACTATTTATAGATTGACCAGTCTTTACTTGAAAATGCCCGTTCTTCATTAAATCTACTTCCAAGGACGCGCAAGGCGGTTGTCATCTTCGAGATTAAAACCTGGTTCACATGTGATCGCCGCTTCAAGAGCTGTTTCTCTTTAACACATAAAATGATGTAACTCGGGAATGAAAACGTTTTACTAAAGGGAAAATCCAGACTAATTAAGTCATTCTTAGACTAAGAATCTCAGAAACGAATTCGTCTTAACAGAAAAATTGCTGGAGAGATAATTCTGTGGAGATGTATCTTCTTTAAGTGGGCCGCTTTATAATGAAATTCTTTTTGTTTATTTTCCATTTGCAGTTTCTTCCGGGTTTCACTCCATATATCTGAGTGTTTTTTCTTCCAGTTACAAAAAATGTCTCAAGTAACTTCTTTTTTTTTTTTCAAAAAAAAAAACCATTTTGAAAGAGAGATAAAAAGGGCAACCATCCTTACTTAAGCGATGAATTCAACAGAAATTTACTTTTCTTTCGTTGTCTTTACCATTCCACCTGTAAATTTAGTATTTCTTGTTATCTCTGAAAGAAAAGTGACTATATTTACCAAAAGTTACACTTCAATACCAAATGTTTACTTAGCTGCTTATAATTTCTATGGTTTACTGAACCGCCTAGACAACAACAAAAACAAAACAATGGATACTGAAACGGCAACGGGGGAAAGGAACCTTCTTCTTCAAATGCAAGACCCCCTGAGATTCTAACAGGAAAAGATGAAAACAGGAATGTCTTATCCAGTGGAGAGAATTTTGAAAGCTACGTGGTTGGGAAAACAGGTGCTTTGGATTTTAATCAGCAGCAAACATACTATTTAATATCCTGGTTAATTCATCAATGAGCAGCGGCCCAAGTCAAAAAAAGCCAACATGAAAATTGAAAAGAGCGATTGCATTTGAGTCGAGTTCATCGTCAGTTACCGGCCTACAGTGGACGCCAGAACCCTTCCCGTCATAGTATTTAAATCATTCCTCGTTCTTATCATATCGTTAACCTCAGTTATCGGTAATTCCATGGTGTTAGCAGTTGTGTATCGAAATCAGTGACTTCGAACTCTGACAAACGCTTACATTGTAAACTTGGCCATATCAGATATTTTGATGGCCATATTGTGTATACCTCTAACGAGTGCTGTTTTGATAACTGTCAAATGGTCATTGGGTGACACTATGTGTAAATTCCAGGGCATCCTTGGAGTCTCACTGCATGGCTTTTATTTCCTTACAAACCATGACGCTTACAGCAGCAAATCGATATTTTCGTATCGTGCGTCCAAGAAAATATCCATCCGATATTTACCAAGCGGTCAACATTTGTCATGATATGTTTTATGGGCGGCAGGACAGTGTTTTGGCAAGCTTTATGTATCGGCCAGCGGAGGAGAAATCATTTACATTCCAAAGGCAGGAACCTGTTTTCCTCGTTTGATTCCCCTTGTAGTCGCCGCAATTGGTTTTCTTCTACCGTCCGGCTATCCTGATGTTTTTGTGCTATATCTGGGTTCAAAGAGTGGTCCGTCGACACTCCTTGACAGTCACCTGTTCATTGCAACGAGGAGAAATTAGGCCAAACTGTGAGGAACTGAACACCACCAAGCTACTGTTCGTTGTCATGTTGGGTTTCATATTTTGCTGGTTTCCAACCCAAGTTGTTGTAATGATTCTCGCAACCTAGGGGTTTTGCTCCTTAAACAACAACAACAAAAAAAACGTAGCAAAACTTTTCAGTTTAAGTTAAAAGGATCTGATGTCGAGTGACATTAAATTGCCGCATAATTTTTGCCTATCAAAAGCCTGAGTTCATAACCTGCACAGTCACCTCGGTAAGCTTTATTGCAGTTCTTTATTGCAGTTCTTTCTTTATTGCAGACTTCCTCTGTTTATTTATTTACGAGCAATTTTTAACGAGGCTGGCCCAGTTCAGGCGTAAGCTAGTTTGAATGGGGGCTATCAAGAGATTAAGAAAATCTCTTGGGGTCTGCTAAAAACAATTAAGAATGAAAAAATATATATATTTAGATAAACAAAATATTGAAAAGAGCCCGCAACACAAATTACAATTTAGACATACAATATACGTTCATTCAAAAACCTATTACATTAATTAATTACAGAAATGAAGTTTGAGAAGTTTCTTAAAATTAGGTTGTGACGTTTTGTAATCCACGCCTTTGCGCCGTTGTAGCGAAAAGAACCTTGCTATTTAGATGTTTTGGGCGACGGTAGTCGTAAAAGTTCTTTACAACTGGTAATGTGGACATGAGATTGGCATAAAAAAAGTAAATTCAGTCAAAGCATAGGTGGGCATGAGACCGGCAGGCTTTTAAACACTCAGGCATTTAAGAATTGACGGCAACAATGATATTTCCAACGATTTTCTGAGGGACAGCTAATGTGCTGCCTGTACTTTCTATTTTACGTGTTAGAGTAATACCAGCTGCTCGGAGTAGCGAATTGTCCAGGTGGTCCCGATTTCTTTTACAGCAGCCACTCCAAACTACACAGCAGAAGTCGAACTGTGGAAGTACCAAGTACCATGACCATGGAGTCATAGAGTGTGATGCAGACCTCTCGAGGAATGACTATGCGGGCTTTAGCAACATGCCCTGTAGCCTAGCATATAAAAATATAAATGAAAAAAATAATGAAGAACAGTTACTAGGTTGATAAAGATTCCTTATGAATGGCTGAAAAATTGAATGGCTGACAAATATCACAATTCAAACAGAATTATTTACACTAATTTGACATAAATATGATCCAACCAATTCACATGCATATCTCGAATAAACATTTCATTATATTTGTAAAGTTAGAAAACTAAGATAAATACATGTAATTAACAAAGATAACAGTTATCGCACTTGTGCGTCTAGATGAAGATGGGATAATAATAACAAAACCAGAACTACCACATAGACAGAAGCTGATGATAAAAATAAATAAATAAATAAATAAATAAACAAAATAGTCACGGTATCAGGAAGTTCTGAAAGGAAAACAGAAAAGTTCATTACTGTTCCTTCGCTTTTTCTCGTCTCAAAAAAATCTTCAACGGCACTAAATGAAGATATAAAATTAAAAGGAACGAAAATAAGCTTTGTTAATTCGTTACGGATATAAACTCAGTCGGGATCTAATTTTAGCCATTTAATACTAAACTTTTAGATGCTATTGTATCTCAAATGCTGTGTGCCAGCAGAGTGGACCCGACTCCAACAAATTAGATGATGGAAGCACCTTCAGCAAGTAATGAGCATGATACTCGTCCAAATCGGGCGCATCTCGACGAAGTGTCGTAAATCCAAAACCAGAGTAATCACAACGACCAATCAGATAGAAGGAAAACGCCTTTAGGAACCAATGAGAACTCAAAGTAAGACAGCCAAACTGTCTAAAGCGCGGGAAAACGTACGCCTCTTGTAACCAATGAGAACTCAAGGTAAGACAGCCAAACTGCCTAAAGCGCGGGAAAACGCCTCTCGGAACCAATGAGAACTCAAAGTAAGACAGCCAAACTGCCTAAAGCGCGGGAAAACGCCTCTCGGAACCAATGAGAACTCAAAGTAAGACAGCCAAGCTGCCTAAAGCGCGGGAAAACGCGAGTGACCAAGTCGTGAATGGTTTAGTTCTGTTTACGATAGGTCGCGAGACACTGGCGCGAGTTTTCTGGACCAATCACAGAGTAAAGTAAAGCAAAAAAAAAAACAATCCAGGATTACTTTCGACACTCAATTGAACATTTCCCTATATAAAAGTGTACATTTGCCAAAATGGACTTTACAAGACATAATATTAGTTATCTCTTCAACTGAGGTGTTGATAGGAGGAAATTTAGCTATTTTTTGTCCTTAAATATCTCAGCTGGGGTCGTGATTAACGTTACATACCGTAGTTAAAAGGTGTGGTCAGCCTGAATACAAATGTGCTTAACACTTAAACATGGCCACCAGCTCTAACTACAGGCTTGTCCTTTGCGTCCATGCACCTTAGCAACGTAATTTGTATTGTGCCTGAGGCATTGATTTCAACTTCGTTTATAACTCTGCAGCAAAAATTATTTTGGGTCAGGTTACAATGAACTAGTTCGTAGGTTCTCGATCGGTTTATACTTTTGTAACAGCAGGTCAAAAAAGAAATGAGTATATACATTTCTTCAGTTTCTCTACTAACCCACTCGACTCTACTCGAACACCTTTAAACTGACCAAGCGTTTCTCGATTTCTATCCTTAATTAGAATATGCAGAATAATACACCCGAATGACAAAGATTCTGAGACAAGTGACCTATACCTTCATCACACTTGAAAACTGCGCTGGTAAACCTAACAAAGTATTCTTGTCATACTTTTCATTTGACCAAATTAAAATTTAATTATCGAAAACGTATGAAAAATAGCTTATTTATTTATTTTATATTTTACGTCTACCTTACCTCTAAGAGCTCAGTTCCACCTATACAACAACTCAAAATGTTCTTTATTCTCAAAACTTAGCGAATAATCTAAGAAACTTTGAAACACCTTGGTTACTCCTTTGCTTCCGACGCAAAATACGTTAGTTGGAAATCCTCTTATTTGATTTTTAAAAGTTACTGAAGCTCTCTGTTAAACGACAGACATACTTAAAGCTCTTCTTGGACAGCTGTCATCATAATATCACCTTCTGCGTGATAAAAAACGGAGACAGACATCGAACATTGATAATAGACTGCTCGAAACGGGATATCAGTCCTAGAAAAGGTTGGGCGTGAGATGGAGTTATCAGAACTGACAAAGTCTCGGTAAAGATATCACTCAAAGGCCTTCCAATTCCCAGGTTAGTTTGACTTTAGTCGTTTTGAGAAATTCTTTGCAACCATCTGGCAAAACGTGAAAGAAATCAATTTTTCGACTTTTTGCGGTCTTTGGAGAGTTGGTTTATTGATACTTGCTACTCTCATGACAAATTCAGCTCGATGTTAATTCTCAGTGTAATAACTATTATGTACCTCAGAATAACAGTCTTTCTTTTAGAGGTTTGCAGAGCATTTGAATTCATTAGAGGGAGTGGCCCTCACAGGTCACGTGGTAAGGAATTTGTCAGCGGCTAGAGGCACAAAACAACTGTCAACTGAGCTGCTATCTGGCGGACGATTATGTTTCTTATAACCTTGGTCGCCAGAACATTAATGACAAGTACGTTTTGTGAACTAAGTGACTCTGACGACCATCAATTTCCTGGAGACCTGGTGCCCAAACGTGGGTTCAAATATGGTGCATCTAAAGTAAGGCCGCTTTCATAACTCAGTTTGAAAATTCACTTTCGAAAAATTAAGTCAGGGGAACCGATGAAATGGAAGTATTGAATTGAAATATCGTTCAAATGATCAATGACAGAACAAACACTGACTTTTAAATATCAAAAAGCGACCGAACGCTTTCCTTCTTTTTTAACCATCAAAACTTGTGTTCCCAGTCCAAGTGTTCTGGTAATGGTAAATGTCAGAATGGATTTACGGACAAGGGATACCGCTGCTTGTGCCAGTCTGGATTTGTTGGGGAGAAATCTGAGAAAGGTTTGACAGCAGTTCAATGATAAGAAAAAAGAGGAAGTTGCTTTGAACAGAATAATATCTATATTTATAATATAGATACTGATGCGCGCAGTGAAGATACTTTTTTTATCTTTCACGTGTGAGAATACTAGGGACCTTAAGAACCCACGACGGCAACGGCAACGAGGACGTGGAAAAACAATAGATCTAACCGGCAGAACAATAGCTCAGCACGTGCGTTTTGAAACTTTGTACATTTCTTAGCCGTCCTATGCAAAACAACAACGTGAAATCGCCAAAATTTGCGTCGTCTGCGAACCGAAACCGCGACAGCAAATTATTTTAATTTCCATTTGGAACTCAACAGCTACTTCTATACGTCATGCTGAGGTTGAGCTGTGGCGCTGTATGAGACAGTAAGCTCCTGAAGCCATTTTTTAAATTCTAACTAAGAGTAGAAATTCATTTTTTAATCGAAGTCTTCCTTGGCGTCGCCGTCGTGGTTTCTTAAGGTCCCTATTGGTGTCGCCATGGTTACTAACTTGATTAGCCAATTACAAGAGAGCTTCCGCTCAGGCGCACGGCCGGTTCTTTTGAAATTTTACGTTTTGGAACAGAAAATATAAGTATCATTGTCTTTATTTCTCCTTTCTAACAATATATCCGAGTTTCATAATTAACATTTTTGTGACAGGCATTTTCCGATAGGTGACAAATTTAATTGCACTATTTTGCTGTTTCGAAAATGAATAAAAAAAGTTGTGTTTTATGTGGAAATTTCATCAGTATCTATAAAATAAACAGAACATTACATGGCCGCTTGGAGATACGATGAATTTTATCTTCTGGTGCTGACAGTATCTCTCACTCTTTCACTTCGCTCACTCGTGAGAGATACTTACAGCACTCGAAAATAAAATTCGTATTCCCACGCGACCATATACTATCCTCTACATATTTGTTTCATCTTCAGGTGCTAAGTGCACGAGATATGTGTCAGTATGTAGGACTGCTAAACAGAAATTCAATGCACCACTCTCTAAACCCGGAACCATGTTTTCTGTATATCAGTGTTACTTTTTAGCACAACCCTGACAGACCCTGACATCTCCTCTTTTAACTCTAACTCCCCGTCCCTTTTCCGGTTATAGGGACTTTAAGCAGTCAGGGCGGCAACGCCACGGAAGACGTCGATTAAAAAATGAGTTTCTACATTTAGTTAGAATTTCGAAAATGGCTGCATGTGTTTACCGTCTCATAGGGCGCCAGACCTCAAACTCAACACAACGCATAAAAGTAGCGTTGAGTTCCAAATGTAAATTAAAATAATTTGCCGCCGCGGTTTCGGTTCGCAGAAGACGCAAATTTTGGTGATATCACGTTGTTGTTTTGCAAAGGAAGGCTAAGAAATATACGAAGTTTTCAAACGCACGTGCTGGGCTATTGTTCTGCAAATTAGATCTATTGGTTTTCCACGTTCTCGTTGCCGTCGCCGCCGTGGTTTGCTTAAATTCCCTAATCTTGCCTACATTCCATTTCTAACGCTTGATGGTTTTTATCAGGGAGCTGGCTTAAGGTAAATACCGCTCTTGTTTGTTTTGGAACACGTGGTGACGATTATGGATCATTCAGTACAGCAAAGGCTGGATCCATGTCCGCCTTGAAGCTTGTTCACACTTCAGGTATCGTAATATGCCATAGCTCCAGCACCAGATCGTTCTGGGGCTGTGAAGTGCCAGGTTATGGGGATAAGACTGATGACTTTCATTACTTTTATCAACCGCACTGTTATTTTGCCAACTGAGGAAGCAGCTGACATGGGCGTGCGCGCGACGGGTTGTGCACTACTGGATACACTTACCGCCTCTAAGGCTTTGATGACGTCTCCACAGAAATAATATTCAACATGAGGTCAAAGCCTTTTCCCGTTGAAATGACGCAAGAGTTTCAAATTTGGTATGGCCAGCACTTCAGTGACTGCTGTGAAATCAACAACACCGGTCAAAGCTGCGTTAATAGGGACCTTAAGCAGCCATGACGGCAACGGCAACGAGGACGTGGAATAACAATAGATCTAATTGGCAGAACAATAGCTCAGCACGTGCGTTTTGAAACTTTGTACATTTCTTAGCCGTCCTATGCAAAACAACAACGTGAAATCGCCAAAATTTGCGTCGTCTGCGAACCGAAACAACGACGGCAAATTAATTTAATTTCCATTTGGAACTCAACGCTACTTCTATACGTCATGCTGAAGTTGAGCTGTGGCACCGTATGAGACAGCAAGTTCATGCAGCCATTTTTGAAACTCTGACTAAGAGTGGAAACTCATTTTTTAACCGAAGTCTTCCTTGGCGTTGCCGTTCTGACTGCTTAAGGTCCCTAATGTATATGTGTGGTACGATACTAGGGACCTTAAGCAGTCAGGTCGGCAACGCCAAGGAAGACTTCGATTAAAAAATTAATTTCTACTCTTAGTTAGAATTTCAAAAGTGGCTGCATGAGCTTACTGTCTCATACGGCGCCACAGCTCAACTTCAGCATGACCTATAAAAGTAGTGTTGAGTTCCAAATGGAAATTAAAATAATTTGCCGTCGCGGATTCGGTTCGCAGACGACGCAAATTTTGGCGAATTCACGTTGTTGTTTTGCATAGGACGGCTAAGAAATGTACAAGTTTCATAATGCACGTGCTGAGCTATTCTTCTGCCAATTAGATCTCTTGTTTTTCCACGTCCTCGTTGCCTTCGCCGTCGTGGTTGCTTAAGGTCCCTAGTACTATTTACTAACGAGGCACTGTTTCTTGTGATATGTATTAAAGTTAATCACATACACTGGAGGAGAGCCATGACTGCACACGTGTAAAACTGAGAGAATTGTTTACGTTTATTCTATGTTGCCAATCAGCTGCTGGCACGTTACTCGTCTCTCACGCCACTCTGTCAGGTTGATGAATGAATGGCAAAGTGTTTACCATTCTCAATGCAAGGTCGTTTCTCGAATTTTCTTGTTAGTAGAGGTCTTCGGTGTCATATGAAAAAATTAATACATCCCATTCAGGGATATGGCGTTCCTGGTGAAACCAGAGTCAGGCTCCCGACATGTGCACAACCTGCCGCCCTGGTATAGCGCTTACATGGTTTTTAGGTTCTTTCGAGCTTTAAAAAGCCATTTTGAATGTATACTATTATTCCCTTTCATACGCAAGCTTCGGCAACTAAGACACAGCCTCCCTCAATCTGTTTTTGTTTGTTTGTTTGTTTGTCTGCTTACTTTCAGGTATGGATTTAGCAAAGCTTTAACGCAAATTATCCTTCACAATTCTAATACTTTTTTCGATTTGGATCAAATCACTCGACCCGTAACGTAACATTTGTAAGATTAAATAAGAGAGGAGAAACAGTCCCTGTCACAGATCACTAATTGCCTCCCTTTGGTGTCTGATCAATATAGCAGGATCACATTGTGTATTATGTGGCCTTTATTAATTCTCCACCCGTTTGCTACATGTATTAACAGTATTCTAATATCTCCTCTACAACACACTTCTCGTCGCAACATTCGACGACAATGTCAGTTTGTGATCTCTTTGTGAGGATCCGGTTGCGAGGTAAGTACAGAAACTTTGACGCCTCGTCCTTTTTTATGCTGATGTCACTCAAAGTTAGACCTGAAAAAAAAACAACAAATATTTTGAAGCAAGTTATTCGATGGGCTTATTCTCCGAATTGGATTATGAATCCAGAACAAAAAAAAGTATCAGATAACACGTTTACTCCATGAACAACATATTGAATTATGAAGTATTTAACGACTTAAGGACTGACCAATTCTCATTTTTCTCAATGATCTAACCATTGGATCGATATGGAGTCTTGACGCAGAACAGTTTATAACAGCATTTAAGAAGACGGAATGAAATTTATGTAAATCCTATCCCTTAATTTTGCTGCTGCAAAGGAATGAACGTGATACCTGTCTTTGATCGCTTTTTGCGACTGCCGCAAACTTGTCCGATCACGTTGGGTATATCATCGCCACAATATACATTACAATAAGCGGAGGGAGGCGACTGTGTTTCTGAAGTTTTGCATCCGGTGTACGGTGCTTTAGTAGTAACAGCATTGGCTGTTGGACTTGTCGAATCTGTTTGTCCATTGATGTGACATGGAATAATGATGAATAGTCCAATGAGTGCGATTAAATGATCCATGCACATCTGAAGACAAGAATAAACAACATCACTGAAAACACTGCTATTCTTATTTCGAATGAAAGCTGAATATCCGGTGCTGAATATCAGCACTCACAGAGATGTTTGACTTCTTTACCTTGTACATTTTGCATTCCAAACGTAGGTCATGCGGAAACACTTAGCTCAACTGACAAGACTTTTTCTTTAAAATTAGTCTATTTACATAATTTGCAAAAGACAAAGAGGGAAAATCCCTTGAGACCTCCTGTGGAAAAACAAAGTATACTAGCTAAAGAAGTCTTTAACCACGATTTAAACTTCCCTCATGCTTTTCGAGTAGTGTAGCTGTTTAAAATGCCCTTCGCACGTTTTTACCCCTCCTTTGATGAAAACAACCTCTATGCCAAATCATAACGGCCATTCCGTTTGAATCATTGTAATTTGTAAGCCTTCTTATATATTAAAATATTTAGAATTTGGCTAAGGCTGATCAATTGCGGCTCTTCATATACAACAGTTGGCCAGATAGAAATACCTAAAAAAAATGTGAATACTCAAAATGTAAAGTTGTGATCGAAAGTTAATAAAAGGATGTGAAATCGAAGGTAATCGAATGTAATCTCGGTGCCAAAGGCTGGGTTATTTATTGAACCATCGATCAACATGACGATGCAATATCAAGCTGTCTGTAAACACGAACAATTTATAGGTTATTGCTGTTTGAATGTGGTGAAAGTACCACCTTACTTAGTGTACAATACACTTGATATGACGGAATGGGCGGAATACTCGAAAATAAAACTACTTATTATGACGTCAACTAAATCAAAGTCTCCTATAACAAAGGGACCAATACAGTCTTACATTACGTTCTCGACACGAGGTCACTTAAAAGAAGATATTTTTCGAAGCCGTTCTTTTCAAAACAGGAAAATTTTTCAGTTATCATTTCACTGGAGGTAATGTCATGGTGTGAATAGTTTCGTTTGATATTGTGTGTCATATCAGACAAAACACATGGCAAAATGATCTCAGGGCTTTGTTTCTAGAATTCGAAGTAGAAGAAGCATAAAATATATGACTATCAAAATCGCCATTCTTTTATGCAAATACTTTTCGATAATGAAGGAAGCAACTTTAAGCTACCTCCCTTTTCCGAACCCGGTGGATTCAAGCGATTTCAGCTTTGTTTAGGCGCTTCACTAATGCAAATCCCAACCCATTGAAAAACATGATATCACTAACGACTGTTAACGTTTCTTTATCACTTCTTTAGTTTAAATCATATCTCTACCGCGATTTAGAACCCGTTAGAAGGCAAGAATAGCAAAATTGTAATGTTTCAAAACCACATGCACCTATGAGATAGGTACACTTTGCTTTGCTGTGTGAAGAATGTTTAGAAATATATAACAAAAGACCGATAATTTCATAATTAAAATTCTGGTCTTCGTTTTAGTTTTTTTTTTCTTTGATTCTTTTCATATTTTTTTTTTAGTTGTAAGTGTAACCGTTATGGGATCTCTACGCGTGCAATTGTTACTAACAAATTGTGGTACGTTAGCGGCGTTTCTGGTTGGTAGAAGCGATATCTTCCTTAACAAACAATATGGCCTTTCAAACGTGGCGCCTTAGTCAAACTTACTAGACAAGGGAAATATCTCTACCGCGATTTAGAACCCGTTGGATGGCAAGAAGAGCAAAATCATAATAATGTTTCAAAATCCCGATACGCTTATGAGATAAATGCGCTTTGTTTTCTTGGGTAAAGAAGGCTTCGATTTAACTATAAGCCTTTATTTCAGAATCAAAATTCTGTTCCTAATTCGTTTAACTTTTTTTGTCTTTGATCCTTTTAATATTTTTTTAGCTGTTATAGTAACTGTTATGAAATCTCTACGTGTACAAATTGTCACTAACAAATTCTGTCCTAGAGACGTTTAGTTTTACATTAGTGGCGATTCTGGTTGCTAGAGGCGGTATCTTCCTTAAGAAACAAGTGGCACTTTCTAACGTGGCGCAGTAGGCAAACTTACCTGACAAGGGAGAACTCTTAAAACACGATGAAAATTAATTTGCTTTCTTCTCAGTAGTATGACCTTGAGTCTGTTTAGAGACAATCCTACTGTGGATCTCTACCGCTCATCGCCTTTTCATCTCCTCCAATGCTAGTGTTCTTTAACCGCACAATTTACCTCACCGACCGATGTTTATTCGCTCTCCAATATGTCGTGTGGTTTTCACTCGGCGATGCAAGCTGTGAGAGATAAGATCTATTATGAAAGTCCACGATAGAAAACGCTATTTTAAGAACACCTATTTGGATCTAAGAAGCAAAGCACGCAACGCCTTTTTAAGCGCGGTTGGAGAGTTTTTAAAGGACTGGTTTGTCGTTGAGGAAGCAAAATGCAGCCGCTGTTCTTGAGTTGTTTAGTTTCACGCGTTACGTAAAGGGAAGCGAGCTACAGCGTCAGCTGAAATGATACACGTGTATAGGTTTAATATCAGCTTAGATATCCTGACATATGAATTTGTGTTCGACTGTTGCTTTTGTTCTTCCTTGTATACTTAATTGAACGTGGTAGGCGGTTGATGATGCACGCCAAGATAATAGATTTCCTTCTGGGAATTATATCGAAGTGCGTGGTATTGAGCGGCGCTTGATACAGCACTTGTGACAAGCAGAATGATTAAGTTTTGTTCCACTCATATTTAGCACCGGTTACTCTACCCGATGAGTGCATTAGTACACCATTAAAACACTTTGACAATCGTATTTCATGGAGTTGATTTATTTTTAAGTACTTTAAGGAAAAGATATTTGAAATGACAGAGTTAAAAGGAAACAAAAAAAGTTCAAAGGAAATGTAAAATTGTATTGACTGATGGATAAATAAAAGAGTAATGCATGTTTGAAATGTCATGTTCTCAATTTTGTTTTGAACTAAGCCCGTATTCCACAAACAAGGTGAAAATAATAAAGTAACAGAAAATAACAGAAGAAAGCGAAGGAAAAATCATTTGCCAGGCAATATCGGCCGCAGATTGTCTCAACCTAAAAGCACAAAAACAAAGCTAAAAGATAATATTAATCCACCATTAAGTCATTTCATTTTAATTACCAAATAAGGTGAAGAGATCGCGCAAAATCCGATACTGTAAGTCGTGGGAGTGTTAGACCAGACAGAAACAGAGCGAACATGCACGTTAAGACAAAAAATGGAACAAATATTGGTAAGACTACACCGACATAATTTTATTTGTTCTGTGGCCTTGGTGCTTAACTATCAGTGATTGTGGAAACAGAATATAAGCGTACGATACTGTGTAGACGGCGAACACAAAGCAAACTTTAACACCATTACCAGGAGTAAGAAGCCAAAATAATTCACTTTTCCGAGGGTTTCCCGTTAAATTCACGCAAGCATTTTGCCCTCAACTCTTAAAATACTTCACAACTCGCAGAATATCCAAGCGTCGAGATATGAGAAGTTATGGTAACAAAAACAAACTGGCAAAACGAGGTGAATCGAACTGTTTTATTTCAACAAGTGTGGGGATAGTCAATAAAACAAGATAACTTAAGACTTCAACACTTGCAAAGCTCAAAAAATATATATATTTTTTTAAATATCTCTTCACATGTTAGACACCGACATTTCGAAAGCAAAATATTTCAAATAACCATTTCATCTAATGGCTGAATGTTTCGTATAAATATAAGGCAAAGAAAACGATACTAAACACATACGCTCGTGTAAATAAAACTGTACACCAATAAACTAAAACATCTCTCAGGCGCACTGGTCACAATTTTAAGTAAAATTTCTGGGTAAAACCAAATATGAAGGGCCATTTACTCGAACGCTGAAGTCTTACTTCGGCCTCAGATTGGAGCAAACTCTGACCATCGAGTTTCTTCAAGGGGATTGATGTTAATTTTATAAGCCGAGCCTTCTTGACGCTGCTCAGAAAAAACAACATTCATCTCAGATAAGGGTTTGGCTAAATTGAAGATGATATAGGACACAGTTTTACTAAACAACGACCAAACTGCGTTTCAACAAGCGGCCCTGAATACTTTCTCCTAAACGTCACTTGACGATATCAAAAACAACGACTAATAAAACAAATAAACTCAAAATACTTCTGATATTAAAACTACACAACTAAACATCTCCAATGGTCATTGCTCTAGAGCTTTCTACCAAGCTGCTCTATTTCCCAAGCCAAGCCTGTAAGAAGCATTTTAAAATCCTTACACTACAAAAGCTATTTAAAGGTCTAAGACAAAGTCAGCTGGGTACGAGTCAATCAGCCATTAAAAAAATAATAGAAAGGAAAATAAAGAAAGGAATAAAAAAAAAACAAGCTGACAGGACTGAAGATTGATCTGAATGATGGCAATACATCTCAATTCTTATTTTCATGGGCTTCATGGTGTTCCTTTTACTCTTTCTTATTGTTCTTGGAGAAAAGTGAATGAAAAAAAGAGAAAAGAGGCATTTAGAGTGGAATATCCACTAATTTCCTACAATACTAGGTTCGCGAATTATCCTAGGAAACCCTCTACGCGAGTATTGCGTGGACAAACTGAATAAGTCGAATAAAATAAATTGCTGTGTTACCGCAAGAAATTTCGCAACACTTTAAAATCAGTTTACAACTAGATCTGTTTAAATAATGGACTTGCTCTCTTTCCCTCAGAGAATCGTGAACACACTGAGTGTGGGGTTACTGTGGCGCCTTCTACATCCACTTTCGATATCCACGGTGAGGTCTACAGGTCCAGCACCTCAACCCCTCGGAAAGTTTCTCAACTTTTTACGGTCTGTGACATGTTACACCGGCTCCGGCAAGTTGTCAAAATGCTTCCTCATGGACTTTATACTTTTATAAATTTTGTTTCTATGACCTATCAAGGTCACTCCAATGTCTTTGAGTTCGCCGTCCTTTAGGTGAGTTACTTGCGTTAAGTCACTATAGCCCGCAGTCTTGAAGTTAGCGATATACTGTCCCATATGAATACTGACAAGCCATTCTTGGATCGTACTAAGCTTGGTGAAGTCCGCTGACACGGCACTGAGCAATTAAAATATATTTTGGCTAAAGTTAGTTTACGTAGTCGTGAAAATGTTATGGAAAAAGGCAATCTTATACAACGGACAGGTACCCATCATTCTTAACCTTACAGCATACGACACAAAATGTTCGCTTCAGAGCACTTTAATTCACAGAGCCACACAAAATTCTTCTTGTGATAACATGTAACAAAATGAAATAGTTCAATCCGGTCCCCACCCCCCCCCCCCACCTCATTTCCAAAAAAGTTATCATTTCTGAGAAACTTGGAGTTGAGAGAACCATAACATAGGCAAAGCGAACTACAACACCTAAACCAGGTTTTATCACCCCTTCCTTTATAAAGTAAGGTGCTACCTTGTATAGCAAACAAGATTGTCGTTTAACATTTCCGGAGAGCGGATCAACTCGTTGAGTCGTTTCACAATTTCTTCAAAGTTTGGTCGCCTGGTCCTGTCCCTGTCCCAACAGTCCATCATGATTCCGTAGACAATTTTAGGACATTTCTAAACAAAATAGAAAAACATCATTTCATTTAATCATTCATGTACTTATACATGCCATTATAAAACAACGCACATGCGGAACAAACAGACAATTGATCAGTTCGAGCAGGGTGCTTTTCTTTCTTCTTCAACCAAGCATTAGAGGTTATTACGGCTAGTGATGACAATCAAGTCATAGAGTATATCCGTACAACTCACCTCTGTACCTCTTCCTCGACTTAAATCAAATTAACATGACAGAAGTTTCCTACATACCATAGGAGCAGGCAGCCTGTAGCCTCCTTCTACTCTGTCCATAACCTGTTATAGTAAAACACGAATAGCTTAGTCAAAGGGTTGATCCTTTGTTCTGGTGTCGTTTTTTTCCCCTGCGTGATACTTACAAGAGGAAGGATTTTTTTTATTACAGGTATGTATGTATGAAGTTCACTATATAGGTATGTATGTCCAACTTTTTTCCTCGATAAAAAAGATTTTCGACAGCTCATTTTCTTTCACATTAATAAGACGCCAAACAAAGGGACTGAACGTCGTGAACACAAGTAAAAACAAACAAAACAAAATCTAAAACCTAACACACAAAGAAAACCCAGACAAATTTCATCACTTTTTTTAACTCACTACAAAAAAGCGGTATTGTTTGGTCTATAACAGCTGCCTGCTGGTTCAGCTTTTCTCTTGCTTAAAAATTTTCAAACCAGTTTCACACTCTTTTCTCTTTTTCCGTTAAATCTATTTCCTAATCTGTGTAATAATAAATTTCGCAAAAACCTTAAATTCCTTTTGCAAATGTATGAAAAAGTAAACAGCTATAAAGGTAAAGATAAGCTTCATTACCTCAAAGTTACTCCAGTCCCAGTATGGCCTCTCGCCAAACGACATGGCCTCCCACAAAACTATCCCATAGCTCCATACGTCACTGGAAGTGCTAAATTTTCGATATCTCATCGCTTCTGGTGCTGTCCAACGAATTGGAATTTTTCCTCCCTGTGACAAGGCAAAATCCTGTGTCATTTCTCTACTTATACTGCAGTGAAAGGGTCACAAAACAACTTCAGTAGCGGCTGATCAAATCTACGTAAGTGTCTAAGCAAAATTTAACTGGTATATTACCTGTGTCTGATACTCGGAATCTGGGTTATCCTCCAACTCTCTGGACAGTCCGAAGTCAGACACCTTGCAAACCATGTTATTACCAACCAAAACATTACGAGCAGCAAGGTCCTGAAATCGGAATTATACAAATAAAATAAACTGGCCTCAAACTTTGATACGTTAAACCCGTCTGATTTGATTATCTGTTCTATCGAGATTTTAATAGAGGTATTAATATACAAAGCTACCCTTACCCATCCAAGCAATGGAACCGTATAAGTCAAACTTAATGTATGGTTATTTTCCTGTAAAAAGAACTTGCAATACGGTTCGATTCATTCTATCCTGGGCAAGTGAACTCCTTACCCTGTGTATAAAATTCATGGAAGAAAGATACAACATTCCTGAGGCGACTCCGCGAACCATGCCCACGAGCTGAAGGGCTGTGAGTTTATCTTCATGATCCTAGGAAGCGAAAAAAAGAAGAAATGATCATCTCTTGGGGTACAACCCTGGCATACTTTTGAAGCGCTGAGACAAGACACATCGTTTTTTGGTCCACTGTTGAGATTCCAACGAAAAGTGAATGTCGGGAAGTGACTGAGGTGGACTTTAAAGGTAAATTTGGCTTTAAAGGTAAAAGATAATATTCTCCAACAACAAACAAAAAAAAAAATTATAGCCGTAAATCCTCGTATTTGTCAAAACACCAAAACTCTCCCAGTAAGTGATGGCAATAGGACTGAGTGGAGTACAATTCGGTCTGTAATCAAACAAGTGATAACAAAATCTAACGACCGCGCAGCAGGAGTCATATTTGATTATCACGAGTATGATTACAGACCAAATTGAACGACACGAGGTTTTATCACCAATTAATCAAAAATGTTACAATTTTCGAGAAGAGAAGAACGTGAAAGAAAGGGAAAATTTGCATTCAAAGAAACCAGGTTGTGATTGGTTAATTCAACTTACAACTTTGAATGTGATTGGGTGATTTAAATCACAACTTTGAATATGATTGGCTTATTGAACCATCCCATAACAAACTGTCCGATAACAAGGTTATTTGGTTTTGTCAGCTGAGTGGATAATGTAAATTGGCCACCGTAAAAGTCTTAAAACTGACGTTTCGAGCGTTAGCCCTTTGTCAGAGCGAAACGACGAAGGGACAACGATCGAAACGTCAGCTTCTAAACTCTTTACGGTAGACATCATCAACTCAGTTGATAAAACCAAATAACCTTATTACCCCCACCGACGCAGCACCAAAGTTTCTTTAGAAACTTACCCTCTTTTATTCATCTGTCCGAAAACAAACTGTCTGATAACAATTTGGCAAGTGAATTAGTGGAAAATAGGAGTTCAATAAACCAATCATAATCCAGGAAATTGTAATTTTTATGATTACGAATGTAATGATCAAAGCATTCTACCTTTAGAAACTTATCGAGCGATCCTCCCTCCATAAACTCTGTTACAATCATCATGGGTCTACCTGACAGGAAAAACCAAAAACAATTCACCTGTTAAGGAAGGAAGTTGCCAACTGTACTGTTACCTAACATCGGTTACATGAAGTTCACTTACTGACTGTGACCACGCCAATCAGCTGGATGACATTTGGATTTTTAAACTGACCCATGATGGACGCCTCAGATATAAAGTCGTCTCTGTTCTTGGAACTCGATCCTTGCTATTAAAATAAAGGAAAGAAAAACGCTGGTTGTTTTTCCCTTAGTGCTAAGATCACAAAAAACTGAAAATCTTAGTGTTAAGATCACACAAAACAACTGAAATGTAACGGGGCACTCTAAGGTAACTGACAGAATACGAGAGAAACAGCCCTTGAATTTAATTGTACTTGTTAAAACGTACAGCATGGTTATGATTGATTGAAATTCAGGTCCAACTGTAACCAGAACGATTAGAATTACAAGGCAAGGTAACTCAACTCTCATCCTAGCGACCAGGGAAATGAAAAAAAAAAAAGAAAGAGATCAGAATAGCACACTCACCTTTAGGATTTTAACAGCAACCGAACAATCTTCATGCAGTCCTTTGAAAACTTCAGCAAATTCACCTGAGGATCAATTATGGGTTCAGGATAAAGAAACTTTTTTTTTCTTATCGAGACAAAAAGGTAATTTTCAGTAGATGCTTACCACCGCCGACTCTACTTTCCAGTTTGATTAGACATCTGTCAATCTCGGCGGCAAATGTTTTGACAGCTTCCATGGGATCACCATAGTTACTGGGATCCACATACTGACTAAGCCCATGGTTCGAGAAGAGCTCGGTGGCTGCAAACGAAAATAGTCAAATTATTATGTTGTTGAGAACAAACTAATGTCATGGAGAGCTAAGATAAAAAATCATAGAGAAACAAACAAACAAATAAAAATGCAGCAGTTACGAAGGGAGCAACTGCTGAGTAAATTTAAACTCGAGAGCGAAATGCTCTTTCCACTGACCGTCTTCGAATGTATTGGCTCGGTTCCGAGTTCTCCTGAAAGAAATTATCACATCAAACATGTTATTCATTTCAGTCAGTTTTCCCTTCATCTTCTTGAAACTTGAAATAACTGGTTATCCACATACAAAAATGTGACGAAGAATATTACCTTCTTCTTGATAGAGCAAACGAGACGATAGCGGTTATGATGATAAAAAGTAAAACTCCGCCGACGGCAGCAGCGATCAGAAACAAAAGTTTCTTGTCGTCATCTAAACTGGGAACTGACAGATTTAAAAAAAAAAATCAATGCATATTGAAGTATATTACGTCACATAGCGTTAGATAACGTTACCGCTGTAAGGAGCTTCCTATTACTTAATCGTCTCGTAAATCTACTATCCTAAGTAAAATAACATTACGAATATTGTAAAACAAATATACTATTTTGATTATTGAATAAAATAGAGTTGAATGACAGGAATGTGGGCAGTCTCTTGACCTATGGATACTCCACATGTAAATACAATAGCGCATATAGTAAATACAATAGCGCATATAGTAAATACAATAGCGCATATAGTAAATACAATAGCGCATATAGTAAATACAATAGCGCATATAGTAAATACAATAGCGCATATAGTAAATACAATAGCGCATATAGTAAATACAATAGCGCATATAGTAAATACAATAGCGCATATAGTAAATACAATAGCGCATATAGTAAATACAATAGCGCATATAGTAAATACAATAGCGCATATAGTAAATACAATAGCGCATATAGTAAATACAATAGCGCATATAGTAAATACAATAGCGCATATAGTAAATACAATAGCGCATATAGTAAATACAATAGCGCATATAGTAAATACAATAGCGCATATAGTAAATACAATAGCGCATATAGTAAATACAATAGCGCATATAGTAAATACAATAGCGCATATAGTAAATACAATAGCGCATATAGTAAATACAATAGCGCATATAGTAAATACAATAGCGCATATAGTAAATACAATAGCGCATATAGTAAATACAATAGCGCATATAGTAAATACAATAGCGCATATAGTAAATACAATAGCGCATATAGTAAATACAATAGCGCATATAGTAAATACAATAGCGCATATAGTAAATACAATAGCGCATATAGTAAATACAATAGCGCATATAGTAAATACAATAGCGCATATAGTAAATACAATAGCGCATATAGTACTGATCAGAGGTCAAAAGCTGTCAAGAGAGAAAAGACTACAGTTACAAATAACAAGGAACGACCTGGGTCCAGGTGTTCAAAAGGGAGGATGACGCTAGCCAATGAGTAAACGCTATCCAACGGATATAAGTGTTCACGTGTAGCGTACATCACTATCCACCGGCTGGGACTATATCAGTGGATAGCGTTATTCACCCTTCCAACAACCTAAGCTGGAAAATAACTTTTGTTGGTTATTACATCACTGAAGTCTCAACTTTCCCGAGCGTTAGTAATCATCATAGTCAGGTGAGAATATGTTATTGTGAAGACAGAAGAAGATCTCGATCATGAGTACTAGCTTGTACTTTAATGTCTATGTATTGTGAAGACAGTAGAAGATCTCGATCATGAGTACTAGCTTGTACTTTAATGTCTATGTATTGTGAAGACAGAAGAAGATCTCGATCATGAGTACTAGCTTGTACTTTAATGTCTATGTATTGTGAAGACAGTAGAAGATCTCGATCATGAGTACTAGCTTGTACTTTAATGTCTATGTATTGTGAAGACAGTAGAAGATCTCAACCATGAGTACTAGCTTGTACTTTAATGTCTATGTATTGTGAAGACAGTAGAAGATCTCGATCATGAGTACTAGCTTGTACTTTAATGTCTATGTATTGTGAAGACAGTAGAAGATCTCGATCATGAGTACTAGCTTGTACTTTAATGTCTATGTATTGTGAAGACAGTAGATCTCAACCATGAGTACTAGCTTGTACTTTAATGTCTATGTATTGTGAAGACAGTAGAAGATCTCGATCATGAGTACTAGCTTGTACTTTAATGTCTATGTATTGTGAAGACAGTAGAAGATCTCGATCATGAGTACTAGCTTGTACTTTAATGTCTATAAGGATTGATACAATTGTTTGACTTCAAAGTTAAAGCGCTTACGAAAAAAAATAAATGTTTGTCCAGTGAAAGTTTACCACTATAGTCTTGTGGTGTTTTAACCCCTCGGCTAATTGGTCCGAAGCCCCTGCTGTTCTTGGCAACGACCTAAAATTCGGGAAACAACAGAATTGTGTGATTCGTGAGAAAGGTACTGTTGCTACTGTGTACTTATAAACATAGAGTTATGATAACCATTCTCATAACTAACTTTTGAGCACGACTTGATGGTAATGCCAAAAAAGTAAGAAAAGAAGTTGTAATTCTTGGGAGAATTTTGATCATCTTATACTGTCAAGTGCCACCCTCGAAAAATTAAGTTGAAGTTAATTTGTACTGTAATCAAGCGTACCGATCGGCCACATCTAACTCACCACAAATTCATATTCCACGTCAGGTTCCAGTCCAGTTACTTTGATGTAGGCTTTCGTTGTGTTGATAGTGTGATAATTGTCAGCACCGTCTCCTAGTTTGCGATATCGTACAAGGAAGAAAAGGATGCCTTCATAGCCAGTTTTGAGATTCCACGACACATTCACCGAAGTGCTGTCGATTCTTTGGACTGTTACCACGGGCTGGTCAGGAGCTAAAATATAAACAACGACAAATACAAAGGTTTTTTATTTAAACATCCTGACGTGGGAAAATTACTTTCAGTATAAAGACTAATTATAGCTTCACTCAACAGAAGTAAACATAACTGACCTGATTCCAGTGTAGTGACATCTAACTCGGTAAAACGGGAAGGGATTCCTTCCTTCTCAGCCTTCCCACTGACTCCATTCTTGGCATGTACCTTAAATCTGTATACCGTCCGTGATAGTAAGTTCGTCACAATTGCCTTGGTCTGCGAAAGGTTGCTCTGTCTAGGCAGGAAAAGAACTTGTGATCCACAATCCTGACTGCAGCTTCGTTGGTCTTTCCGACACACAATCTTGCATTCTATCTCATAATGCAAGTCACTTCGACCACCAAGGTGCCGCGGGTGTGACCATTCTAAACTTACTGTTGTTTGATTGGTAAAAAGGCTCCGAAGATGTTTTGGTGCAGAGGGAGGAGCTGTCAGGACATCAAGATACGCAGGCAAGCATGAGTATAACACATAGAGTCGCATAATTGAATAAAATCTGGCATTCTGATTGGTCAACGAAGCGAGGTATTTACCGTGGAATTGCGAGTTGAAAACGAGGCTAAGTAATGTTTTTTTCGCATCTCTATTTTCGAGCTCAGGATAAAAACATGCAACACTATTGTTGTTTTCTTTTCTTCTTATTTTTATTCAATTAAGCGATTTAAGGAAAGTCCATTACCCGACTCGTGAATTCCACGTTAAATTGCACTTGAAAACCAATACCGCACGCATCGCTTCGTGATTCGTGCGATTCGGTTATCGCGTGCAATTTAACGCGGAATTTCCTTGTCAGGTAACAAACTTTACCATGTGATTGCTAATGACAAAACTGGAACTAGTCCGGTGGTGATACTACATTACTGACCTGTACAATTGTCTGAAGCCCTTTCCCGAGGTGCACGAAAGAATTTTCGGGAGCATTTACAGCGTTTCCGAGATCTGTCCGAGTTGCTGTTTGCCGGGCATTTTGAGCATTTGGTGTTTCCGGGCTTTTCTTTAAAATATCCCAATGGACACGCTGTGAGCGAAAATAAAAGACAATTATAACTTGTAACTGACCTCTGAGGATTGAGCCAGCATGCATCCTCATATCCGTGAATTTTCCCCTTCTTGCAGAGAACGTAGGTCTTCACCGGAGCTCACATAGCTAGCAGATTTAAAGCACTGGGTCACAAAGGTGCAGAGTTGCTCCGCCGCGCAAAAGTCACACGAAAACGCCAGGAACGCAGCCTACTAAAAAAACCCAAACTGTCCTGAAAATCTCTCCGTTCTGTAAACGCTAAGCCCAAAGGGCCTTAATTTGCGTTCGTGTTCGCTAAATTCCTTGCGACTCTCATATCTCGCTCACACTATGAACAATGATTTCGGTTAAGTGTAAAAAGTGAGAAGCTTGCTAGTTAGAGAACAGACTGGATACAAAAGGTCCGCGCGTCACGTGGTGTGTTTATCTGCAGCAGCCCATTGTAATGGCTTCACTTGAATATTCAACACGCATAATAACACCCTTCAAGTGTAGACAGACAGAAATTTTCAAGTGTCTTCAAAAGCCACGATAATCTATAAACAGATTCTTCCCATTTTTATTCATGTCGGTTGAACATTCTCCATCGACAAAGTCGTTCCTATTTCAAAGCCGCGTTGTTTGCCAACATGGCGGCAAACTACGCACTGTTAGTTGAATCATGTTTGACCATTAGAATTGACTACGCATTGTAAAGTTATTTGAAGACAAAGGAATCAATTGTCGTCTAACAATGCTTCTTCATAAGCTTCCAATTTGAAAAGGTATGTTTTTATCTTTAAGATATTTATATTAAAACATTCAGACTTGTCATTCCTAACATTTGTTTGATATTGCTGACTGACGATCACAGATAACATCACACACTGACCACTGATCAGTCATTCTGATCATTCGTTCGTTTACGTTAATGGTAGCTTGACAGACATTTAAAAGCTTCTCAATAGAAACAATGTCCTTTAACGCCCAGAATCAGGTAAAGAAAAACATTTCAGGATCGGAGGGCGTAATTCGTTCAGAAATTTTGAGTGTGACAGACAAATATTGTTTACAATAAAAACAAATAACGAGGTCAGTTTGAGACACCTAGAAAGACACGTCTGTCAAGCCCCGTCAATATAATAAAACTAATGGTATTGCAAGAGGAAGCCATGCTTATACATCCCTATTGTGACTAGTTAAGTAACAATCTTTAGAAATGAATGTAAGAACTTGAGACCCCCGAACAATGAAGCACCCTGTTAAAGAGTATTTGTTTGAGATTTCTACCAAAAGAGTTATTAAGTTTTTATCTCCTTGGAGTGAGGCCTTTTGACTCTTTTACATGCTATGCATAGCAATCATTGCTGTCTAATGTCTGTTCTTTTGTTTAACAACCTTTGGGTGGATTTTTTCATCATAAAATTTCATTACTCTAGCTTTCCATGGATTTTGGAAAGTCACATTACCTATTAAATAAATGTTATGAAAGGGCCTCAAAATCCCAGAAGGCCGGGGCTTCTCCAAATCACAATAGCAAAAATGCCACCAAAGAGAATTGTAATTGCGGAACAAAAGTTCCAATTCACAGACCACAAATGCTGAAAACCCTTCACTCTAAAGTGATTCATGTACTGTGTATTAGGCTTTTAATATAGTTACATTTTTATAGCATGCTTTAACTCTCTTCCTGCTCTCAAACTTACACCCCCCTTCCTGTACACAGCATTCTTGCACTGCACAGTGCAATATGAGATCTATAATCTGAGCTCCAGTATTGTAATTTGAACACATACCTTGACATTCAGTACCAATTTTCTCCCATCCTGGTAAACAGAGACATTTTCCAGCAGCATCATCACTCTGAGTCCATTCACCACGACTGCTACAGATGGCACTCAACACCGGTGCTGCAGGTTGTGAATTTTCTGCACATTCCCCTCGTATTTTGACTATTTCGGATTCATTCACTGGAGCTATTGTTTGTGGCAGCAATACTAGACTAGTTGGTAAAGTTCTCTCTGGACAAACATTGTATGTAACCACAAATGAATGCACTACAAGGCAAGCTCCTTGGTCATGAATAGCAAAGAATACCTTTGAAGTTCTTTCTTTGATGAAAAGGGACAGCTTTGCAATTCCTTGTACCCTTTTAACCTTGCTTGATGTGTTGCTTGGCATAGATATGACTTTCACTTTGTTGTAAAATCCATTTCTTGGATCAGTGTTTGACTCATTCAAGTTCCCATTTGATTGGTATCCATAAACACCAAATTGTTCAGAGCAGTTAAGTCTCCCACCAAGAAATGAAGTACATCTTCTGATTGTATAGTCGATAGCTAAGTCAATTCTCTTCAGATTATTGTGACCTATACCATCGCTCCAAAGCCAGTTGCTTGGTTGCCAAACATTAACATCACAGACGGTATATACACGTGACCCAGTGTCAGTGGAGGTTTGGGGAGTCCACTGTGAAATATACCAAAACAACCATTTTAGACTTTTAACAAGGTGAAAGAAAAAAAATAATAATTATGGGTACCATCAAATTATCCTTGGCTACCTTACACATGACCGGCTTGTTTACATTGACACATCAACCTTAGCCTCAACAGTAATATTTGGGTGGGTTTAAATGTAAAAATTAATTATTTATTTGTAATAATTTATAGTAAAATTCAGTGTTTCATACTTCTAACTAAAGTAGTCAACTTCAACTTGAACTTAACCTCCTCAAAGTTAATATGGGCTATTAAAATATTGAATAAGGAAACACATTGATTGTTGTCACATCACAAAATTGTGTTACCAAAGAACAGCTAAATATACATGTGCCTCATATCAGAATGCTGACAGCCAGCAGTCTCATACAGCTCTGTTTTTGTCCATTACAAAGTCACATGAGCAATATATTCAGGGCTTCTGATAGAACACACATCTTCCAAAGAGTGTAAAAGATGTTTTGTGTCTTTAAAACATAATAAAACAAGCTTAAAATAGCTCAGAAAAAATCACACACTTCGCATAAAAAATTGCCTAATCACCAATTTTTACTGCACAATTTGTTGAAAAAAAAATTGTGCAATTTGCATATTGTATCAGGAGGCCTGTATATTTAATGAATAACATAACTCAGAGAGGCCTTAACTAAGATGCACTATTTGTAAATCTGCTTGGAAATTTGTATATATTGGAAAAGTGCAGTGGATAAAGTTTCGAATTGCTCTTAATATCCTGACCTTTTCTTGATACATTTCAAACCATCTAATATATAAGTACCTTGATTCATGAAAGGAGTCTGTGCTTTTTTCTATTTTAACATTTCTCAGATTCCCAAGAACCTATCCCAAGTTAAGTGAGCATGGAGAAAACCTTAGAATTCCTGTACTTCTTAGAAATTGTGAGCTTCAAGGAACTGCACATCCTAAGGATAGATTCTTAGAAATTCCTGGCGTCACTTCGCATAGAACAATGGTGTGGAATACAACACAGAGGAAGATGATTAATAATAATTGCTTGTCAACTTACCCCTGCATGGCCATCTTTGCGAGATGTTTTCCAATACCAGCTGTCTGTACCACCTCCAGGTTTAGGTCTTTCTAGCAAGATGGCTGTTTGAATATGAGTAAATTTAAAAAAGATAATTTTGAGTAATTAAGTTTTAAGTATATGAGATTGGATCATTTTGAAAGTTTGGCAAACCAAAAGGAACATTGGTAATTTAAAAATTTGTAGAATTCAATATCTTTCAATATCCTTGAAAATTTTTCAGAGATGTTGTTTGTTTACATTGAGCATTGGCACATATTTGTGGCTTGTTTGAATATTGGAATTTAAAAAGTAATATCCCCTATTTGATAGAGCATGTCAGCAATTCCAGTCCCAGATAAGACAGAGAACTTTTCATTTGGTGCATCCAATATGCAAGATCTTCTGTTAACATAACTTTGAAGTAGACCTTATTTTGGCCTTCAACCATTCAGTATTGTTGGGATTTTGTATAAAAAAAAAAAAAAAACGTAAATGCAACACCTATGGCTGATCATTCTCATTGAGTTTTTCACGTTTGGAGAAATTTCTTGCCTAATGAAATAATCTCTTGCCTGATCAATACATTGTACAAAGCCCTGACTCATGTTTTATCCATGTTGCTATTTGGTAACCTAAATTTTTTTAAATGATTACCAAAAGGAATTTTAGTTTTACCAAAAAAGGGGAAACAAAAAAAATAAAACCAAAACAAAACAGAAAAGTAACAGTTTGCAATCTCATTTTGGGCAAAGAAGCCACACCACTTGTCTGTGAAATTATCAATGTGGGTGCAAATTATTTTTTGTAATTAACTCATCTCAAGGCCTGGATCAATTTGGGAGAATGTAGCAATTTTTCATGAAATAGAACGATGGAATGCAGATTTTGATCTCATTTTGACTAAACACACAAGATCTATAGGCTTAAAACTGTAATACCTCAGGAGAAATACAATTTTTCATATATGAAAATAATGTAACATGGATTTCTACTATTTTTTACTTGACACAACAAGATTACTGGGCTTAAAACTGCAACAACTCAGAAGAAATGCAATTTTTCATATATGAAAATGTGGAGTCATAGATTGCTATAATTTTTTGACTTGACCCACAAGATTACTAGGCTTAAAACTGCAACAAACTGGAAGAATGAGGCAAATTTTTTATGTGTAAAATAAAAATGATGGAACATTTTGAGTTTACACTCAAAATCAGTCTTTATGAACCTAGAACTGCAACAATTTACAAGAAAGGGGCATTTTTCTTAAGATAAAAAGATGGAACACAGATTTCCATCATACTTTAACTTAAGATCTAGAACACTTCATGATAAAAACATTACAACATGCTTGATAACAAGTTGCCAAATAGGCCACTTTTCTAACAAATTAAGACATGAAACCTCTCCTCAACTAGCCATGGTTGTCAGTTTTCAGATTGCAGCACTGTTTTGCATAAAATGACCTAGAGAAATCAAAGGTGCCCAAGAAGAGTTTTTTTTTTTTTTTTTTTTGATATTCTAACTTATACACAAACCATGGTCTATTGATGAGAAGCATATATCCTACAGAAGTTACGAGCCTCAAATATTTATTTCCAGCCAATGAAGTTAAAAGCTAAATTGGTGTTAAACAGGAAAGAAATGATAACTTCCACTTGATCTTCTATTTTGTGATGTTGAACTATAGCCTTAGCAATCTTGAATTTATCAAAATTTCACTAGGTCTTGCTAATCTACCCACTGCTTCCAATATAAGGAATTTTGGATATTTAATATCATGATCAGTCTTGCCACTGAGAAAAATCTCATAAAATAAGAATTCAAAGAATCTGATCTAGAAGGCCTGCCACACTCGAATTAAATTTATTTAGACTGCTATCAGTGGTGTACAATTTTAATTAATTTTATTCGGGTGGTAATTAAATTACTTTACTCCACTAAAAGTATTTACTTTTAACTAAGACCTAACTTAGAAGCACCGATTTTGATAAAGGAAATAATACTGTTGCGCCCCAAGGCTTAAAAAAGATAATGCTTCCTGACATGTATTTGCATACAATATTGATTTCATTCTCTATTTGCAAAGGGCGCAATTTCCCATTACAAAATTCTTGTCTTTTTTCCACGCACGGATTAATCTGCTACACGCTGCGGTCTTAAAACCCTCCAGAAACATTTTAATCAAACAACGAACGAAGTTAGATCTTAAATGTCAATTCATGTAAACATATTTTGACAACAGCTGTTAAATCCGAAGCTTTCTTTAAGTGTTGTTTACGAAATTGCACTCTTTTCATCAAGCAAAACATTTATGTTTCGATTGCAGCTTGTATGCAAATATCTTCCCGACTTGTCATTGTGACAGACATGTTTCCGTCGCAGTCATCAGTTTCCCAATTACATTTATGATAAAGTGACATTAGAAATGTAAAGAAACGTAGCGTTCCCTTCGAAAATAAAAGGAATCCCTAACACGAGACGCCTTTTTCAGGTTGTGTTCGAAACATTTAGCAGTGAGATCATTAGCAGAATAATCTCAAGCTGCGAGCCATTAACGACATAAAAGGTCTAGTTATGGTTATCATAATTCGGACGGAGACCGATACATTACTTGAATAAAAAGAATTAAAGCAACTTTCGCGTTTCTTTGGCAAGTAGGTTACTGTCAAGAACGTAAGAACACAATTGTGCGATCGGAAGTCGGATTTTAAAGGTGCTAATTGCTGGACAAACACTTGAACATGGAAGGAACACCTTCTCCACTTCGATGGCGAAACGAAGCGGAGTGTCAGGTTTCCAAATTATTTGAATGTTGGGCGTACGCTTTCAAAATAAAGCGGCCACACTTTACAAACAGAGAGTAAAAAAATTCACATTACATAATTTCATTGAGACACGCTATATTCACACACTGAAAGAGAAATTACAAATCAGTTCTACAATAGAGCGCAATCTGTGATAAACAGATGTACAGATCTTCGCGCGCAGCACATGAAATCTCCCTTCCCTTCTTTGAGTTCTGCGTTTAATGGGAACGCTTTTATCCTTCTTTGCCTAATTCTTTAACTGGGATGATAGCCTCGCCTTATCCATGTTTTTGTAGCTGAAGTAAACAGTAGTAACCACCCATCGGGAAAGAACAACCGCAACGCATCATCGCTGCTTAGATTACGTTTCATAGCAGTCAATATTCCTAAACGCTTAGATGACAGATCTTCTCAGACCTGATTCAAGTCACGCACCCAGCGACAAAGAACTCCTAAGGAGGTCATCCACTGAGCGGTTTATTCATTCATCATCCCGTGAACAACTAAATCCTACTCAAGACACGCACCCCTTGACACAATCCACTAACGAAATATTTCGTCGTCTTTCAAATCGCATAACGGCGATCACATTTGACTCTCCATGATTAAATCTGACAATCAAAATTAAGTTGCCTTACCTCTATCTCCTGCTGATAAACTGTACAGAAATGTAACTAAGTCAAGCACGAAAATCCAACTTCTCCAGACCATGTCCAACCTTCTTCATTTCACTGACACACGACCACAGTTTTTGGACAGATAGCTCGTGCAGCGGCTTTCTTCATTCAAAACGGAAGTAATTTATACGGAAATGACGTAACTGCTAAACATAAACACGAATCACGTTAGCAAATGAAGAGTTTGTACGAAAACTACTTTTTTGCAACCGATGAAAGTAAAGGTGATTAGAATGAGAGTGAATCTACATTTACATATGAAACCTAACCAGATCAATTTTTTTTCATGCTTTATGGGCTGAGCAGTTACGTTCTTCAAAATCAATTACATACACCGTTTTTCATCCATTTATTGTCTCCTCTAGATGTTTAATTGTCTTTAAGATTTCTATGGCCGCGAAAGCATTAAGCAAAATTGGAACACATCAATTATTAAAAAGATAAAGTGAATTGCCTCTGGCAGGTGTATTTTTTATTTTGAAAAGTTTCCTACTATGGCCATGTTGCAAGTGCAAACAACGGCTTGTTCCAGAACTGACGATGTCTGTTGTAAGGTTGCAGAAAGAATATTACTCAGGGTAAATAGCACTCCCTCTGTTAGCGAATTCTACAAGTTTTCTGTGATAAATATGCTCCCTATCGCAATCTTCACACTGGTGGAGAACCTTTAACAGTGGATGAAGCAAGGAATCAAGCAATATTACGGACAAACCGCAAAGAAAGATTACAGTGTTTTGATGAAATATACTGCGCATTTGGGCTTTCATATTTCCGCTAATACATTTTAATCCTCGGTAAACCTTGAAAGCTACCATAAGATTAATATTCGGAGGATTTCGTCGCTCGAGGCTTAAAATTGCATTTGGAGACAGTGGTGACCAAAACATAAATCATAAAGATGACAAAGGGAAATAGCTGCGGTTAACAGTTCCGATGGAAATGGAGATTTATTTTAGATAACAACAACACGCAAAGGTAAAAAAAAAATGAAAGAGTTTCAGTTTAAAAGATGTACTGTTTTGGTTCAACAACAATTACCTTTTTGACGCCGACTCTGGAAAAGATAATTAAACTGAGCAAATAAGCAAAGTGCAAAGTTTTCATTGAAATTGAGACAAAAGCAAATAAATTAAAAGTGTGGTTAAACCAAGGTAGATGTGCGCCGTAATAAAAGCCTAAGTGTCAACTGACATTAACTAAGGTAAATGGGTCAACACAAGCCGACTTCAAACTCACTTTTATCTACCACTTTTATGTTCCGATGCTAATGAAAATATCGAATTAGTAACGAAAATCCCAAACACATGCCACTATCTGTGGCATGACTAATTTCCCAAATTGTTCTTTTTTTTTTATTTTCACTTTTAAGCCCCCAAATTTTTCTTTTGTTGCAATTTGGCAAAATGACACTAATAGTCTGTGGTTGGGTCTTACATGTCTAATTTCCTTCTCGTTGTTTTATTTCCTGTCGCAATATAAAATGCTCAGATAATGACTTTAATAGTTTGCTTTGTTAGGATACACGTCTCCTACTTCTCATATACAGAGTGGCAGATTTTATCAATTTCATCTTTTTATGTCACGACCCGTGTTTTTAACTTCTCAAGTAATGATACTATTGAAGCCTTTAAAATGCCCTCGTGGGGGGTGGGTAGGTGGTTGGGGGTTGCAGGAGCCGCCCTCTGCCAACTCGTGGTTTGGAAGATAGCTAGAAAGTTTATATTTTTAGATCACGACTCCACTTAACCCCTTGCAAGGATAATTGCACGTTTGATGAACTCTTTAATTACACACATTGAGGTCTACCAACCAGCAGCCCATAAATTACGGTAGCCTGAACTTCTTGGATAAGGCAGTCTGTCGTAAGATCTTTCTTTTTTTATTCCCACTTCCGACAATTTTAATTTTTCTAATTTTGCAAAAATTGTGAATTAAATCTTCAAACACCACAGGAACTGTATGCACTTTAACACTTTAAACTCTAACATCAGAATGCATATTCTCCATACTGTTCTCTATGCATTTCCTATGGTGCTTACAAGGAATTGGTCTTACAATCAAGAGTTCCTTGACTTTGAGATCATTTTCTTTATTCTCCTGACCTTAATGCTTGATTCAGAGGTGACACTGTTGGGAGAAATCAGATGCTTATTGGTCTTGAAGTTGAAGGCTTAAAATTTGAACCACCTCTTTGTGGAAGAAATAATTTGGATATATCAACAAAGTTGAAATGGTAAATTGGCCACCGTAATGATTACAAAAGCTGACGTTTCGAGCGTTAGCCCTTCGTCGGAGCTTTCAAAACTATCAGCCTTTATTCTTTGTGGAAGACACGCGCAAGTGGTACGTTCAAGATCTTACTGAACTGTTCATGTTAAAACAATTAGAGAAAATTCAGTGCACTTTCCTACCGTCTCAAATTCAACTCGTGTTTTTACCTATCTAGGTAAAAAGAGTTATCTTAAATCATGCGGGGCTCTCAAGCCTCGATTTTCTCTCGTGTACTGAGTGTTTACGACCTCTCTATGATCTACGCTGAGTTTCCACGCTTGCTTCACGTGGTAGTGCTTTCTACCGTTACAAATCGAAATTACCAAATCCAAGTCAATGATGAATAAGTCGGTAATAATTATTTTCTTTTCAATACTTGTCTTTTCTTTTAGTTCGTAAAATAAAGTAGGTAACACAGGAACCCAAAATTTCACAGCCGCTGCGGTGATCTGATAAGTAAATATTCAAGAAACTCCTACGTCCTTCCTCACGAATGCGTGAAAGCCACTTAATTACAAAAAGATTGTTCCACCAACATGTCACTGCATCATGCAGTATTGGTCTCTCTTGATGATTTAAGTGGCACGTTTCCCGAGTAACAGTCGATGGTTTAAACCACAACTAAAGATAACATAGTGCATAATCCTGACACTCTAAATATAATGAAAGTCTCTGTTCTACACTGTTATTCAAGTATGCCTACCTGAAGCCGTATCTTACAAATCATTCCGCGTTTGCCATGTTTCATCAGAAGCATTTGCGCGCTAAGTACTTAGCAAATGAAACTGACATTCAAGATATTATTGCGGAAAATTGTTACCTGACATGTCTATAAAGACATCTGAGAATCGGTGGTTAGAAAGGTCGCGAGGGGGAGAGAGAGGTACCATTGACACAGTAACGTGATGCCAGCGCAAATACCGCCGTTTTTGTAGGACAAATAAGTATCAGTGTAAGTAATCCGAATCAACCATAAAGTGATAAGATCAATTGAACATCGCTTATCAATGATATTGAAGGTGACAAGATTGTAAGTCAACATTCATCGAACTATGCTGAAACACACCGACACAACAATATGGTCCAAATTCAAGACCTTTGTTGGAATGAATCTGTGGATTACAGGATCAGAACCTTTAAATTCAATTTCAAATAATCTAATGTATACAGTTCAATGATTGCTTTCGCTGGAGAATAGATGGCTGAAAGTAGAAACTCAACCGTTTACCCCGCTGCTACAACTCTTACAATTGAGCCTCGCATGCCGCTGTTTCAGATGAGGTAAATTTACCGTAACACGTTGGTAGAGATTTGTTAAAAAAACAAGGTCATCAGTGAGGAAAATAAAATAATCTTGCACTTCATCTGGAAAAGACCAGGTGATATAATTAAGATCAAATGATTACCTCTTATCAGCTTTGATAGTGTGACTTTTGGAATTTAGACCCATGCAAAGATAATATTTTTCAGTCAATGGCGGGCTCTGGTGAATTACCTGCTCCTTATGCTCTCATACATACCAGTTGAATGAATTTGATTTTATCTGATTACCCCCCACTGATACCACATTTGTAACGATCCGGCAGTGTTTGCTTGAGACATTTCTCTTTCCATGAAAAACAAAAGAAAAACTTCGACAGGATTTGTTTTCTTGTCGCACGAGCGAAAGCGCAAATGTTCATCGCAATATATGGGGTCCAGTACATGCTGGTACGGGAAGTGATAACCTCCCTTTTGTAGTATTCGCTATGAGCTTGACTCAGTAGCTACACTCCATCCTTTTAACAGGAAGAGTTTGTGAATAATTATTGGATTGGCAGTTTCATACTGACTACTCACAAATACTCGATACACAGTGACTGGGTAAACAAGAACATGATTAAATTAAATCTGACATTATATTTACCAGTCAGGATATTACGAACTTGTTCGCATTGATTTGTTTTTCTGCGAATCATGATGCATTTCTTAAATAACCCATACTGTACTAATTACGCGAATTCTAGTCTGAAACACGTGACGCGCCACAGCTGAGACCGGATACGCTTACTATGAAATTAGTTTGTAATTGTGTGCATTACCCTTTACCTTTTAAGATCTTGATCTTACTTCTCCCCTCTAACTGCCACACATTTCCTTCTAAAATAGTTACAAGAATTTGGTGTTAGATCGAGGTAACAACTTTGGCCTAAAATGAGATTGAGAATTCTCATTACCTATTTGCTTAATAATGCATGGATATTATAGGGAGAAGTTCCATGTTAATCACTTCTGGGAGTAAAATGGTTAACGGCCTCATGCTGAGTGTCTTTGTACAAAAAACAAAGAAAGAAAAGTAACTTAGGTTGGCAGCTTAGCTGTAAAAACGCTAAGGCTCTGTAAAGTTGAGCAATATTTATCCGGTTTGGTTTGACATGACACGCCAAATATAGAGCTAGATTCAAGTGAAAAATTAATTATAAGACAGCACGTCACTGAAAAGCAGTCTAAGAAGTTTGCTAAAGAATTGAACAAAAAATTAAAATATCAACTGACTATGTATACACTGCTTTTACGTACTGACTCAGTAGATAAACTTACCGTATTTCAAGTTAGATTTCACAAGCTTCTAGTTCTTTTGTTCTCTTTGAAAACCCAAAAGGCGTTTGTGCTTAATATTAAAAGTTTCCAAGGTCAGAGTTACAGCTGCCATGAAACCGCATCCTCCGCCCAATCAACGAGAGGTCCAGACACCGCATTTGAGGTTTTGCATTTCGTTCATTTTTTCTTTGAGGATTATGGTGTCATCGCCGGGTTTACAGGGTTGTGTGACACTGAAGCGTGCGTCAAACAAGGGTATCAAGTGGAATTTTACTATTTCGGGTATAACTCTATTCACTTCAACATGAAACTTTTAATAATACAGAGTCCTTGACTCGGATTGATTGTACCTAAAACGTTTGGAAATAACACAAATTGAAGGAGCTTACGTTTCTGAATTCGTGGAGAAAAGCAAAAGGGGGGAGATAATTTTCATTTTTCGTCATACCCGTTTCAAACCTTTCTATCGAGTCACCGCGTTTCCGCTGCAGCACAATACTGATTTTAATTATGAGGGAATAAAATATGGTGAACCCAAATGGTAATATTTCCATATTATCAAATGACAGATGCGCTCATGTGTTTGAATCAACCAAAGACATCGTGCATCCCTTTGTAACCTTTGTAATCCATTTATTTTGTGGTTACATTTACGTTCATTATTCATGATATCAAATTTCTGGTTTACGAAATTTAAGACGAAACAGGTTGTCAATCCGCTGGCGCACGCTTCTTCAGTAAGACTGTCTCGTTAAAAACGGGAGGAACGAAATTTCAAATGAAAACGGTAGAGCTTCATCAAAACCCAACATAAAGACTGTTTTATAACTAAAGTTCTAGTATTTGAAATGATGGCTGTAATAAAGTCTTTTCTGACTTAATAAGCCCTTCATCTCGTGACCGGGCAGCTGGTTAAAAAAGTAAATAATTGTGAAGAGCTGTTCCACCGCCAAATATCTCCGTCTGGTTCGTTGAAACTGATGTATTAATTTTGCCGTGATCACGACTTCTTTACGAAATTTACATTACTAATGAAACGAACACACCTACTTTGTCGATGGACCGAAACTGATAAATAAGAATTACATGAACACTAAGCTAATAGATTTACCGCACCAGCATTAAGGCGAGACTGACCAATCAGTATCAGTGAACTAGCATTTGACAGATACGCAACTTTTCACTCGAATTTGTTGACGACTCCCGTTACAGCAGTCGAGACGTTGGTTAATGACCGGCGTTACGATCGAAATTTCTTTGCATTTCCAATCGAACGGAGGCAAGAGCAAAGCAACTGAGAACTACGAAGGGCGCGTTATCGCTCCTTGCGTTCGGCTGTTTTACACTAGTCAGAGAGTTCAGTTCTAAACCCTGTGCGACTTGACACATGTGCTCAGCTCCAGCCCACGATCATTTCGGCTTAAGTTGTCAGCGATATGGTCGTGCTCCCCTTATTCTTAATGATTATTTAAGATCCATTGGTTCAGTTCATTAGAAGTCGTAAGCACGGCTAAGTCAAGAGGTGTTTATCGGTCGATTTTTTCCAGCTGTTTATGTACAATCACAATGTGGAAACTATTGTGAGGAAAACCAATCGCTCTACGCACCAGGATTCGGCACATATAAACAGAGAACCATATAGATGGAAAGAGGTTTCTATGGAGGAATTGAAAACTTTTCTTAGACTACTAATAGGCGACTTTGCTAATACTCCGTCCAAATGAATGCTAGGATTGACCGAGCCAGTTTCAGGTGGCTGTTGTTTCGCGCAGCCTCGATCTGTGTTGCATGTTGTTGAATGATGCAGAGCCAAAAAAAAGCTTCGCAAATTCCTTGAAGTCTGTCTGTTTGCAAACCTTTTCTCTTTCCATGACGGGTCGAGGGGATTATTGATCTGTGTGGGAATGTTAAAATGACGATAGACATTCCGAAAGGTACAAAATTTTAACGGAAACCTTTCAAAAATCATTGCCCGGGACAGATTTCTAGAAATTTATTTTAATACTCATCCTAGTGATAACTCCATAATACCCTAACGAGAAAATGAAACCTGTGGCAAACTATTCAAGGTAAGCAATTCTTGAAGCAGCATTTGCCAATAAAGTTTATGAGCAGGGAATACAAATATGGTGTGGGGCGAATAGTTCCAGTGGTTACCTATGTAAATTTACCATCTATACTGGGAATCAGGTCGGGGATTGAACTGGCCCTGTTCTGCGCCTGGGGGAATCTGGGCAAGGGGACAGCTAACTCTTGAAATTCGTGCAATATGCTTACCTCGTACGCATCGAGCCGTCGGGTTTGATAATAATAGTCATCATCATTATGTATAGAAGGTTTATTAAAGTTGTGTTTTGACATCTTATTCAAGGATGAAAAATGCTCATGTGACAAAGATTTTTAAGGGGATTGTTCCTGATACTGTAATTAAAAATGGGAAGATTAGTTTGTTTAGATAAAAATGGTCCACAGGCCGAGTGTCCATTGTCTGCATGTTGTCACCATTTAAGTTGCTCAACTGTTAACGGATACGTTAATATAATGTATGAAATAGTGAAGGGAAAGACAGCGTTTACCTTTCTAGTGCTTCTGTTTAAAAATCATTTAATGAAATTTAGCTATTCGAGAATTCGCCCAGCACGTCGATTGATTTCGAACTCAAAATATACCTTGGTCGAGCCCCAAGGTATCACTGGTGTTAGATAGGATTGTGAAGGAAAAACGATGACGACTTTCCCATACAATTGAATCAAAGAGGAAGAACCTTGAAGTCTTTCCTTTACAATCGTAGTTTAAATGCGACTTGTACGTGTCGTGGTGTTACGTTCAGGTTAATCTCTGACAGAGCGCTACAGTATCCCTGTCATTCATTCGCTGTCGACCGTGTAGAAAAGATCCACGTATAAGAAACATTGCCTCTGAAATAAATCACTTCGTGAATGAAACTTTTTCGACTTTGGCGCATGCGACTGCCAACGCTTTATATACTGGTCAGCGGATTTAGAAAAAGCCGACAGGATTCGAAGGAAAGGAGGAAGGAAGAAGTAAAGTGTTCCATCCCTACCTACCGGTATGTCTTGGATTAATGACTAGGTGATTATACTAGTTGAAAAGGGAGGACTAGAGAAAATTGACTGTCATTAACTACCAGTGAAAAGGGGGAGGGGGAGGGGGAGGGGGAGGGATCATAAGAATATGACAGAACCGCACGGAAGAATCTGGTAAATTTGATCGTGATACAACGAAAATCCTACGAATATCCAACCCCCTCTCCTAGGTGATAAATAACGACCGGTACCTTAGCAGTATTTGCGAGTGTAGTAAGCTTAGAAAACCTTGACCAGGGGGCTAAATTGAGCGATGATATTGGATGGGCCGTTGTTTATGCTGTAAACTAATGAGGCACATTGATTCATAGGAATATTTCACTGGTTTTACGTTTACTTAGGGCATTACTTCGCCCCGCATAAATGTATAGATCCGCGATCCTTTTTTATCATCGTTATCAAATTTATCAAATGACATACCAATGCAAACTGGAACTTTTCGATGAATCCACTGGTACCTTGCTAATCTTGTGGTGACATTTTCTTAAGTTCTCTCTCCCTATTCCTTTTCTCAACACCCTTGAGAAACTTTATGCTGATAAATCAACCTTTTCAAAATCGCTGGATACTCAATTTTTACAGATTGTGAACCCTTCCTTGCACATTTGGAGCTTCTGTAGTTCGTCGAATTTGTTATTTTCTTCAGAAAGAAAAAAAGATATATCGTACCCTTTAAAGTACATGATCTCGAACTTTCCTACTTTTCATTATATATTTAAAAAGTTAAAAGATGATGAATTAAAACAATATTTGATCATTAAATCTTATTTCCAATAATATAACCCTACTTACGCTGCTTCTGTGGTTGCTTAATCAGTGGCCATAGACCCTTCCGTAAATGACGAACTGAAGTAATACTATGAGGAAGGAATACAACTTGCTCCCGGTCAAAAAAAAAAACTCATATTGAGAACTCGAGTTCACCACGTTGAGGTATCCTTTGAAGAGGAAGATGTACAGTTTAAGCATGGAGATCCGTCTATCCCTAAACACATTATCGATGGTCTAATCTCGTACCCAGATTCAATTGCGTAACTGTCACTGAAATGTAGGCCACGCGTCAGCTTTCATTACGATTTTCTTTGGGACTGCGAGGGCGAGGTCGCAGAGGCATTTGATCTATTTCTCGATGATTTGTCGTGACTTAATGGTTACTCCAAAATCAGGTTTCAAGTAAGGACTAGAACCTATTATTTCCATTTTATTTCCGAACTATTCTCGTTCAAGTTCGGTTCTCGTGACGTGCCATAAATCAGAATCAAAAAATAGGATTTAAGATGAGGACAAAGATCGGGAGGGATTTTATTTCCCGAAAAATACTTTATTCAGTTCCATTCCTTACTCGGAAACCTGATTTTGGAGTATCCATTAACTCACGACCACTTCTCATTTCATTATAATTTTGGTGTCTTTCACGCTTTGGGAATTTTCCTCATTTAATAATGTTAGTATTTCATGCTTTGGAAATATTCCCCAAATGATTATTGCGTTAGTATCTCCCGCGCTTTAGAAATACTCTCATTTGATTCTTACGCCGGTATATTGCGCGCTTTGGGAATATTCTTAATCTAATTATTACGTCAGTATCTTGCACGTTTTAAGAATATTCCTCGTACAATTATTTAATAATTATTCCATGAGCGCGCGTCGGATATGAGATGGTAAATAGCCAGCGCAGCGAGGTCCGTACAAAAAAGACCGAGGGCCGATATTCTTCCAGTACGGTCCCGACTGAGCAAGCTTGGTTAATAAGAGATTTATTATACGACTGAAGTTCAAAGGGACACAAGTGCGGTATCATTAGGGATCATTCGGGACAGTGCCCGGTCCAATACTGAGAGAATATTGACCGGCAATAGAGCATTTTGATTGGTTGATTTTAGTTATTGGCCATCTGACTGCCCGAGTCGTGTAATTAAACAGGTTTATTTTATTCAGTTAGCTGGAGGTTATATCTTTCCTCTTAAAAGTGTTATGGAAATCTCAGCAGCACCCTTTCTGCTCTCTAGATTTGAATTTTCTTTCATCACGATATCCCTTCTCCGCAACATCGTCAAAACGTGGGGCGCCCCCGTTATAATTACCTCGCGCGAGGTGAATATAGCTAGAGATGACGCAGTCCTCGACCAATCAAAGCGCGCGCATTTCTTCAGTCACCGGAACAATTATACCAATACGTTCGTATCTCGCGTGCCTGGTGAATGTTCTTTATTGATTATTTCGTTGGAAGTAGTCACGAGGACAAAAACAGTACTCAGTGATACTACACAGCAAGACGTATAATAAGTTATTTATGATACGACTGCTTTACTCTACGTGCGTTTCTTATGGGGCGGGAGAAACAAAACAGATAGAGAAGCATAGCACGCGCAGCCGAACGGTTGAACAGGTTTTTTTATAGTACTTAAACAACAAACTGTACAATACCACGTGATATTTGTACTCGCTTTGCGCGTTATTTGTTCTCTACTCAGTAATTTTTTAGCGCGCTCTAGAAATATTACACATTTAATATCCATGAAAAGATTACTTGATTCTGACTGGCTAGAAACGAATGCATTATTTCATGTAAAACGAGTGCAAAATTGCAACTCAGAGCAAATTACAAATGGTTCTTCAGTAACCTTATCAACACAGTTCAAAAATAATGAAAAGTACATGAAAACAACAATTAAAGTATACAAAGGTTTTCTGCAGGGAATCGTGATGCAACGTTCTCTAGGTAAGTCTTTTGTCGAAATTTTGTTTCAAATGCCCGAAATCTGCACAGCACCACGTGTTTCTGCGTAGAAGGTGCGAACTAACGGCTAACTTTGTCCAATGTATCCAACTTTTAGTGACTTGTAGCGTTTTTATGGAAGCTGCCAAGTGGATTGCTCGGTGCAGACTGAGCAAGTTTAAAGACAGTTGGAAATTAAGCCGATGTTTTTTTACGGGACGAAAGAAGGATGTGGCATCGTTTGGGAGCTAATCTACTAATATGTAGAGCTTTTGGAGGAAGACAATCGGCAAATTGAGAAAGACGAGCACGACGAAGATAACTCCTGTATGATTTTTTGAAAGCTTGAAATACTGTCTGCATGGTTCGTGCTCGCTGTCATTTTGCTTGCAGACATCCTTAAAGGACTTGCCAAGGAGCTTGTAGAGAGCAACAGCCTGGTATTAAAATTTCCATCGATCTGCTTTTCGAAAAACCCTCAAACTTTTCTTTTCGTCTTTTTACCAGTGTTTGACGGCCTTTCGGTGGTAATGAAATCATCTAGCTCTCGACTCGAGTCATCTTTCCCGTGCTCGTCTTTCCCTATTTGACGCTTGTCATCCTTCAAATACCGTTCTATGAAACAACTCGAAAGTTTAGGATATCTGCTTCCAAGTTTTGATCACCTCGTTTGCGTACTTTTCCTTCAAATGTATTTCAAAGTCTTCTTCATGAGACAACTTGGCGATCAAAACAAAACTTTGAATTTAGCAGGTCGTACAGTAAAATACAGCGCGCAAAATTGACCAATCATAGCGCACGCAGTAACTGTTGTAATGTTGATTATTACGTTAGCGTCTCGTGGTCTTTGGGATCATTTCCCCGTTGATTATGACGTCAGCATCTCGAGCGCCTTTAAGGTGGCTCTTACCGGTTTTCGTCTTTTTGATGGTTTGTAACTTTGAAAGAATACAACAGAAAGACTGACCAAGGCCAGTTCAACACTTTTACGGGGTTCAATTATATAATCATTGGTTATCCAAAAATAGGTGTCATTTCGTCACTAGCAGTTTCCATGGAAACGCTTTCATAGGCTTATTCAGACGCATTTTTTAGCTTGTGGCTTAAATAATTCGAAAACTAACCCGGTGACCCCATGATTTTTTTCAGTGATTGCTTTTGGCAGTTGAAAAGGAAAATGCACAAAGATTTTTAAAAAATTCTACGGAGTGGAATTTCAGAAAATCTAGAAAAAAGGCAATTTTTAGACATCGCAAATTTCCTTCCGTCGATTCCTTTCGACGTTATTATCATATTGGAACAATAAAAAGAAGGGGTCACCGGGCTTGTTTTCATGCAATAGCTTTCGTGAGTTTTAGCAATTTACACGTGCGTTCTCGCGCATTTAAAAATCTGGATTCTTTAAGATCGACGTTTGCTCATGATCTATTATAGCTACCGCTGACAATTGCGTGTGCTCGCGCGCGCGCCTACGATCTGATGTTTACAGACGTTTACTGCTAAGAAAATCATTAAACAGCTTCCAAAGACAGCCTCCCGGGCTCATCTTAAAAATCCTACACACGACTTCTGGCTATATCATATTATTTTCCTTTAAGTTTCAAAGTCTTCTTCCACTTCAGGTAGATTATCCTTCACTTGAGTTCTTCTTTTTTCGCCGTCGCAAGATTTCATATCGGTTGAATATTTCTTTTAAATGTGAAGTGAAGCAACCTTTACTTCTCCGAAAATCGTCTTCTTTATCTTAGTTTCTATCTCCTGCATTGACAGTGGCCGCTCAACACATCAAATACAAGCTCTTAGGTAAACTTCTCACGTAAGTTGAAAAAATTCCTCGCGCCGCTATCTTTGTTTTAAATTTTCGTCTTTTAATCTCACGCTTCTTTCGCACGTTTCTCCCACGCGTGACGTAAGAGTTATCTGTTCCCCGCGCGAGGAAACTAGTACGAGCCACCTTAAATCTCGCGCTTCTTTCGCACGTTTCTCTCGTGCGTGACGCAAGAGTTATCTGTTCCCCGCGCGAAGAAACTAGTACGAGCCACCTTAAGGTGGCTCGTACCAGTTTCCTCGCGCGGGGAACAGGTCACTCTTGCGTGACGCGCGCGAGAGAAACATACGAAAGAGGCGCGAGATCAAAAGATGAAAATTCAAAACAAAGATGGCGGCGCGTGGAATTTTTTCTTCTTTTGTGAGAAGTTTACCTAAGAGCTTGTATTTGATGTGTTGAACGCCCACTGTGAATGCAGGAGATAGAAACTAAGATAACGAAGACGATTCTCGGAGAAGTAAAGGTTGCTTCACTTCACATTTAAAAGAAATATTAAACTGATATGAAATTTTGCTACGGCGAAAAAAGAATAACTCAAGTGAAAGATAATCTACCCGAACTGGAAGAAGACTTTGAAACTTCAAGGAAAAGAATATGATATAGCCAGAAGTCATGTGTAGGATTTTTGAGATGAGCTCGGGAGGCTGTTTTTTTACGGCTGTTTAATGATTTTCTTAGCAGTAAACGTCTGTAAACATCAGATCGTAGGTGCTCGCGCGAGCACACGCGATTGTCAGCGGTAGCTAAAACAGATCATGAGCAAATATCGATCTTATAGAATCCAGATTTTTAAATGCGCGAGAACACGCGTGGAAATTGCTAAACTCACGAAAGCTATTGCATGAAAACAAGCCCGGTGACCCCTTCTTTTTATTGTTCCAATATGATAATAACGTCGAAAGGAATCATCAGAAAAAAAATAGAAAATTCTACGGAAGGAAATTTGCGATGTCTAAAAATTGTCTTTTTTCTAGATTTTCTGAAATTCCACTCCGTAGAATTTTTTAAAAATCTTTGTGCATTTTCCTTTTCAACTGCCAAAAGCAATCACTGAAAAAAATCATGGGGTCACCGGGTTAGTTTTCGAATTATTTAAGCCACAAGCTAAAAAATGCGTCTGAATAAGCCTATGAAAGCGTTTCCATGGAAACTGCTAGTGACGAAATGACACCTATTTTTGGATAACCAATGATTATATAATTGAACCCCGTAAAAGTGTTGAACTGGCCTTGGTCAGTCTTTCTGTTGTATTCTTTCAAAGTTACAAACCATCAAAAAGACGAAAACCGGTACGAGCCACCTTAAGCCGGCGACAATTTGAGATTTTAGCGAGGCTCCCACGCGCGCTTCGCGCGCGTGGGGCAGAGCCCCATACCCATGAAATATGGTCAACCTCTTTTCGCTTGGTTATCATATGACTGACCGAGCGTACGTACGTACGTACGTGCCTAAAGGAGAGGTGACTTAGGCGAGTCCTCGCAAATGCACATCTTTTATGTTATCATTAATATTACGAACTTGGGAGCTCCGCTTTTAGGCTTGGCTAATACTATATATTATTTGCCAGTCGTGGTGAACTTGATCGCTATCGAAAATCGCCGATATCTGACATACCGGAGATGGACGATTTTATATCCCGATAGCGGAGACGGGAAAAAAATACAATCGCTCCACCGGGCACACCTGGCGATTTTCGATCGGAGTTTAAATTCACCAGGTGTGTAGCTGGCTTTAGCATCTCTGCCGCTTTGGGGATATTTCTCGTGCGATTATTACGTTAGTGTCTCGCGCGTTTTGAGGAAATTCCTCATCTAATTTAAAATATCTTATTCGACGTTTTCGTGTGAAGTGTCGCTGAGTATTTTATGAGTGGTGCAGTATTTTGACGAGCCCACAGGGCGATTCAAAATACAAATAATGAGCTGAAAAGAACCAGCGATATTACGTACCAATCAGTTAGTAATAAGTGATTTATTATTCAACGGCTTTGTTTCATGTGCGTTTCTTATAGTCAGGAAAATTAAAGCGAAGCAGATAGAGAAGCGTAGCATGTTCAGCCTACCGATTAAACAGATTTTTTTTTTTACCAGTAAAAAATAAGCAACTGTCCAGTGTCGCGTGATGTTTGTACTCGTCTTGCACCTTATTTGTACTCTACCTAGTGCAGGTGGATAATAATACGTCACTGTTAAAAACTGGATTATTGGATAATACAAATCAAAAGTTTTCATTGACTTTGCCATCACGGTTATGAGCCGTTAGACCATGCGCGCGTGTAAAGGCGACTTAAAATGAAAGTGTTTTTGTACATTATGATTTTCACAAAATAAACTTGGGAAGATTTATCTATAGTTTGGTGCGTTTTAAATTATACAATTATTCTACTGGCGCTTGTTGGATATGAGATAATTGTGGCCAACTGGGCCCTATGGGCCTCGTTGGCCATCTATCATCCCATATCCATTGCGCGCTCGTGGAATAATTGTTAGGTATCTTTCGCTTTGGAAATATTTCTCATGTGAATATCACGTCAGCATCTTTGACACTGTGGGAATATTCGGTCTTAATTCCAGTACAAAAGTCTTGCGCTTTAAGTTCAACCTTCTCTGGATTAGAACGTTCCCTATCTCAACCAAACGGCTCGTGTGTCACTCATGAATTTGAAACAAGGGCTCCAGGCGCTAATTGAGGACTATTGCTACACATGCCTCTGATAATCAATGAAATCTTCACCAATGCGCCTACCGTGGGAAACTATTCATTCAGTATGATAATTGATCAGTTGATATTTGTTACACCTCTGTTACTTTTTTAGTACAATATCAATTATATCTAAGCGATATTGTTGAAAAAAAACAGCATTCGACTCGAACTTCACCCTAGGCTCGACTCGCGTTATAATGTAACTCGATGTTATTCAATCTTTGCTGAATGGAGTCCGTTTTGTTCACTCATCCATATAATTTGTTGATCTTAGCTTTTTGAGTCTTGTGGCAGTCATTCTTGTTGGTCAGTGGTGATACTCCGGTTCTCTTAGGCTTCTTGACCTTCAAGATGGCCTCTTAAAACGTGGTCTTTCTGTTTTCCATTTCTCACCTGCCAAGCGTAGTTTATGAATAATAATTCATCGCATGCGAGGGTGTCGAGATAAATGGAAATTCAAGCAAAGAACTTTTAGTGCTGTGCGTAGTCTGTTTAGTTGTAAAAATATCATTTGGTGATATTTTCTATATGAGGAAAGAGCATTTTTTGTCTTCTGATATACGTATTCAGTTGGTTAACAGCAATAAAAAATGAATTTACATCGTCGAGCGAAAAACATCATTCCAGCGACAAGGTTCTCAAAACTGAAAAAGAAAATCGGATCCCTATTAAATCAATGTGCTGCAATTCCAATAAAATCTGCCCTATGCATTATAATTCCGTTTTGAGTCATCGCTCAAGTTGATTATCGCGTGCGCGAGAATGACATTGTGAGGGGTACCGACAAATGTGACTATTTAGCAATGAAATATAAATATTGTAAAAATGTAACTTCATGAAAAGCCTAGACGCAATGAAAGTGCTAGAGGCTCTTTTTCGCTTTGATATCAAAATAATCAACATCGATGCTGTATTTTGTAGCCCTTTCCGTGCGGAAAATTTGATCTCTCTATTTTTTTTTAAGAGAATCTGATCCACTCGGCGTGCATTGCGCGTATCTGATATTCGAGTTCACTACCCACAGTGCAAGGAAAAAAATAGCCAAAGGAATATGATAATCGTAGTAGATCGCACGAACGCAGCTGAAGCTCTTTTTTTGTTTTTATTTTTGTTTTGTTTCTTTTTTGAAAAACTTTCCAAACGTGACGAGTAGCAATAAACAGAGTGTAAATACTGGACCCCACTGTATTAATTCCACGATGAAACTCTTCGTCTGACAACAACAATTTTTTTCTTATTACTTCTGTGAAATTTTTCCCAAGCATTTATCTACGATATTTATATAGAACAGATTTATAGAACAAATTTATAGAACAAAATAGACCACAAGCAGTCCCTCCTTTTCGGTGAAATCCCGGCCGTGCGAGTCGAGAACCTCCATGACTTTCACGCCAAGAGAAGCTTTACTTTGGACTTACGCACTGTGAAAGCTCCGTGAGTCAGGCGTACTTCTCGAGCGCCCGACTTATGGAGCTCCTGCGGTGCGTAAGTCCAAGTATAGCTTCCCGCTCCCTCGGCGCGCTAACGTAAATGTTTTCTTTATGGATTTTTTTCGACTCATGCGACAGATTTCGCTGAAAAGGAGGGACTGTTCGTTGTCTAAGAACAAAAAGTTACAATTGTATACAACTAGGCTAACTTCAAAAATTTATTCAGATTATTTACGATCCACTGGTTAGGGCAAATCGCACGGTTGATGACACAACAAAAGCATTTGCCAACGTGTTTTCTTGTGATTGGCGTACCCAGCTGTGCTTCGTCTGTCACCTGACAGATTCTTTTAAAAAGAATAAAAACACATTTTGAAATTATGAATTAATTCACAAGATAAGCCTAAAGGCTCTTTTGGGTTCTGGGACTGTTGAATTTGCTGACAAATCGTGTTTGTCAAGCTGCTTGTTCTCATATGATTGACCATGAAAATCAAACGGCGGTATTGGTGATATCGAGTGAGAGCAGATTTTTTAAGGTACACGTTAATTCTTGTTATAGAAGTATTGATACTTACTCAAATTTTGGTTTTGGGATAAGTTAAACACATCACTGACTGCCTCTATAGCGGTTTTAGAGCTACTTGGCGGAGCAAGTCAGAACAGGAATTCTACAAATTAGTTCTTATGATTCTGTACGAGAAACAATTATTACTGAATCATGCAATTTACTATGCACATTGCTCTGTGCACTCAGGTACGGGGGGCCATATATATATGTTTTAGCCTCCCCAAATGTCATTTTCGAATCTTTAAAGATTCCATGTTTAAAAGCATGGAAATCCTGGCATTCAATTCGATATGTGGCACATCGGTCGGTTTCATATTGAATGGTTTCCTTGTTGGGTTTAAAGCATGATTTCTGGAAATCACTCAGAGATGTTAAGGGTGGCAATCACTTCTATGCTAACTACTATGCTTCTATGCTAATGCTTCTGATATCACGACTAAAGCGGAATGAGTTTAGATCTCTAAAGGTAGATTTATGGTTAGAGAAGAGGTTGTCCGCCGCCTGATGGCTATTCATAAGCTTGATCGTTTTAAATGTGGAATACTAGCACATTCTCATCTAGACGCACTTGGAAAATAATTAGTTTGTAAAATTCGTGATTTATATACCATGATCATGTTGCGTGATTCATTGCCTGTGGCAATGAATGAATCATGCATTTAACTAACTGCCCACGTGGATATTTAGATGTCTTAGCACTAGAGAAAAGGTTGCTTTCACTTTCTTTGTACATATTCATATCTAGATTATGCTAGAAATTTTCCCAATGAGGTGCTGTATATGACATAATTAAATGCGCGCACAATTTTGACACGGTTTCAAATGGTAAACCTCAAAATTTTGTAAGACAAAGATCACTTATTGTTAAATTGTTTTCCGCGACACAGTCGGCCTAACTTCAGAAGGAAGCTTGTGTACAGGATGCATGCCACCTATTTTTGTCGCAGATAGATATCGTCTATCATTGTTTGGTCGATCACGCGATTGATGTTAGGGCCTATCCGTACTAGCAGACAAAACTAGAATTGTCCTAAGAAAATCAAAGGACAACTTTTGTCTCGAAAAATTTTTTGTCTCCTCTGTTGCATCCGCACTAAAAATGTCGAAGCTGTTAAATCTGTCAAATTCGGTTAACAGCCAAAAATAATACCGATACTATATTTCCCTGTAATTTTCATTTAATTTAGCTTTTCCTTTCTCTTTGCTTTGAGTGGGCACATCTGGATCTTGTGCCACATCTACTGCTTCATTGTTGGACTGATCAAGTGGCGAATGGAAAATCACTCCACCGGTGTATCTTGCCCCGGCTGTCTCCAGCGCCTGACCTGCTCATATATAAGACTGGCCGTTATAATTTGCCTCTGGATTCAAACTGTTCAATTACCAGGATTCATCTTAAGTTGTTTGAAGTTGTAAAATCCGCGAGTTTCGCAACGAAAGACAATTACTGCAATCTTTTGGAGAACTAAACTCAGTTCAATTACCACATTGGTGGTAGCGTTTACGACAAATGATCGACAAGTTTATCACAGTTTTTTTTATTTAGTCGATTTTGCCAAGGTTTTACCCGGGACAAATCTTATCGGTGGTGCGTTTGAAAATTTGCACTTGTTAAGTGTTGGTGATGACAGAAAATTTGTCTGAATAAAAAATTTTGTCGCTAGTGCGGATAGGCTCTTAGCTTTTATTGTGGACCTTGGAATCTAAGTTATGCAAGTTACATAAGTCGGATCACTGACGGATCCATACCTTGAGCTGAGAAAGGGGGGGCGGGGAAGCAGTTTTGTGTGTGTGTATGTACACCTGCCGGTTTTTACTCCCTCTGCGTTTATTTTTTACCCAAAACAAAGGGGGGCCTGGTCTCCTGGGCCCCTCTCCTAGCTTCGCCATTGCAGATTATTAGCGAAGAAAAATATAAATCCTTGACTCTTCGCAAGAATCCATGTCCAATCATCAACTGTCGTTATGGAAGATGTTAAGCCTTATCTTGATTTCAAAATGATTAAACGTCTCACTGACGTTGTTATGAATAACATAATTGTGGCACTCCAAACTACCGCTACTTGTTGTGGAAAAAAGTGTTCGAGCGACTTTTGCTATAGCTGGTTTACACTTGTTTGAACTGCGGCGTGGGAAATCTTGTATTAGTCCAGGGATACAAGGGAATAGAAAGATCTAATTCGCCGTTTGGGCAAGTTTGACTGATGTATACCAGCTGCGCATGCTTTTTAATTTTCATGATATTTTTAATTCGAACAAGGCGTCAATCATGATGTGATACAAGTCACAGGCTGCATTGGAATCGCCTCCAAGTTACTAGGACGTTCACACACCATGTTCTATTACTGGGATTCCCTTTCGCCACAAACATGAATCTTCGAGAATACGCAATGATGAAGTTAAGGACGCATATTTATTAACCAGAATGTCTAGCAAACTTAGTCGCCATGGTATTTGAACTATTTTGATCCGTTTTTCAGATACGTAAATCATCATGTTTCGCTCTCGTGCCTGTTTTAGAGCATTTTGTTTTATTCCCATTTTTTCTGCTAGTTGTAAATCAAAAGTAATAATAATAATAATAATTTACATTTCTAAAGCGCTAAAATTATAAAATATTCTAAAGCGCTTTACAACATTATTAACTACAAATATTAAAATGATAAACGACAAAATATCAAAACAAACTGTAAGCCAGCTTGAATAGATGTGTCTTAAGCTTTGACTTAAAAATCGTTACACTTGGACTGTTTCGAATTTCAAGCGGCAGTTCGTTCCACAAAAAAGGTCCAGAACGGGCCTTTTTTGCCAAAAAGTAAGTATATGAATTTATTCTAATTGGCCTCATCGTTGACGATGGATGAATCATAGCTTTTGACTCAAACACTGCGTCATTTTTATTAGTTATCCAACCAAATTACAGTGAGTAACTCCCATTCGTGGACACTTACAAACATGCCCAAAAATACGCAATTTTGTGCAAAGATAAAATATCTTCCAAGCCCCAAAGATTCTTTCCCACAATGCTGTAAAACCCTGTAAAACCATCAGACACCGGTGTTTCTTAGTTTTTTAGTGTAAAATATTTTTCTCACCCAATCACTGACGAGCCGTGATGGTTCGTTTCCGAACAATAAACGTATCACTGAGCCAACTTTAACAACCATGGGCTGTGAACCGCTAACTCGGCGAAGCTCAGTTTCGCACTTAGATTGCTGTTATTTCTTCGCGACGCAGATAGTTTTACAATCGTGGAATTTAATTCTCAAGAGCTGATGGAGCTAAAAACCGAGACTGTTGTGAAGCGGATGGAAGGTCTGAGACGCTTTACATAGAGGACCGACTTGTTAAAAGGATAGATACTCATCATTATTACTTCGTGTTAAGGCCTGTCATAGAGCTATACCGCCACTGTAAGCTTTCCATATTTGTTCCGTAAAACTTTCGTCTAAAAATGCATTTTAAATTTTAAAGTCGTAGCCTAGTCATCAAGTGTTATGAAATGGTACATCAGAATATAAATTAAGTGCAAAATCTATCTCAAATTCAAAATACCCCTTTATTTTTAAATTGCTGACATATCTAACTTTCTTGTACAAAACCTCAAAACTCTTCAAAGCCGACACACTCAGATATATTTCCAGTGAGAAGCGACAACCGGTAATACATCTGCGTTCAGTAAGTAGGCTACATTCTCAAGAAATTCAATGTGATCCGTTAGCCAATTTTTCAGCGTAAATCTTCTAACTGAAAAAAATTTCCAAGTAGTCAACGTGGTCGAACGAGGGCCCTTTGTAGATCTTTTACGCGCCGCGTATGTCGATATCAAAACAATCAGTAAATGACTTTAACTTTGCGGTTCGTGTTTTACATCAGAGTTAAACGATCGAAACGATTTTACAGTAGCGCTTGGTTTGCACCAGAACTTAAGATAAAAATTCGAGTGTAAAAGGTGGAGATCGATCGTAAGAACTAAAGCAAATCCCGAGGTGTTTTCGGTCTCTCTTGAGATTATCTCTGGTTTGTTTTTTCTCCAACTTCTTTCGTCAGATTCTCAGTCTCGATTTTAGCAATTGTGCTTGATTGCGCATTTGTTAGGAATTTCGCAGCTTCTTTCACGTGGTAGACTAAGCGTGGTGACACAATTCACTGCAGCGAGATGCAGAAGTTACTACTTATTTACGTTCTTCGAAAAGCAAACGATTATTCTTGTCCGCTAAATTTTTTAGTATTTTAATGACCCAGCTGCTAATGTGGACGTAAATCGAATTCATCAGCCCGTGACTAAACTGTTCCCACGGCCCGTCTTTCACATCGTAAACTGAATCGAAATGTTCACAATAGTGTTTGGTTTGAGCCTGTACTGCTCGAATTTCTTTTCTTTTTTTTTTTTTCTTTCTTTTTTTTTTCCTTGTACAATGATGCTTTGTATAAACTCTAAAAAGAATTAAGAAAAAAGATTCGAGAGTAAAAAAAGGCCGGGAGCAATTCTTAGTTTTAGCTCAAATTTCTAAAGCGCGCTCACAATGAACAGTACTTAGCCAGAGAATTTTTCTCTAGTTGAGCTGTAACATCAAGGGAATTGATGAGATGTTTATTCATATGCCGACATTATGCTCGATGCTCTAACAGAAGCATTTTACCCAAATTTATTGCGGTATTTCTTATCTGACCTTTAGCACTACGGAGATGCCATACTTTTTAAGGGTACGATTTCCGCCGTTATCTGTTGAGGTCTCCGCTACTTTCCGAGAATGAACAATGAGCTTCGGTTTATAAACGAACTTGTACTTTTTATGGCGTTTCAACTAGATGACATCGTCTGACAACGTGATTATTTCGCTCAGCGTAAGGGGCATACGCAGCCATACGCGAAAAAATTTAACATTAAAAAAAAAAGGAATTAATTTCTACGTGCTTACAACTACGCCCTAGCGACTTTTAAGCCTGTAGATAAAAACTCAAGGTCAAACAAATAAAGATCCAGCTAGTTGGCTTTCAGAGGCAGCTCATTTGAATAAGGAAGGAAATTACAACAACGGCCTTTGATTACAGTCAATTCCCGTGACACCTTTACACTTCAGAGCTGTAAAATGCCCTCGCACATTAAACGGACAATGGTGGACAACAGAAAAAAAGTAATATGGCTTGTTAGGGTAGGAAAAACAATATTTTGAAAGGAAGACTTCTTCGCACGTTGTGTATTCGCCCAAGTTTGATTTGGGAGGAATAATTTCGATTCAGTGCGAGTAAGTGAATCAAGCTTGGTTTTCCAGTTGGCAACTCACTTTTCCAGATTCTACATTAGTTCCCAGTCTACAGGACGGTTCGCAGGTTCTGTAGGTGGAGTAGTAAGGTACACTAGACAAAAACTGCGCATGTTGTGAACCTGGCGTATCTTCTGAGCCAACAGAGAAGGGAAGGTAGCAGAAGGAAGATAGGGAAGGAAGATAGATAGCAGAAGGAAGGTAGGGAAGGAAGAGAAGGGAAGCATCTGTACGTTGTTCTTAGAATTAAAACCAATGCCTGTAGATTTTGCGTCTAATGCGTATTAGGTTTAACGTTTCCAGCGGGTCTATTAATGTGGCTCGAGCTTCAAAGCAGTCTTAGTTATCTTTCCCGTTGAATCGTCGACAACATTTTCGGGTGTTACGAAAACGAAGACCCTCGAAAACGAAGACCTAAGACCTAAGACCCGGTCTTCGTTTTCGTAGCACGAAAACGAAGACCGTGTAAACAGAAAACAGTAGAAATTGCTGTAAACGCACATTAAACAGTAACAACGCTTAGTAATATAATACATTACACTTCACGCGTTTCTTTCCATTATTATACTGCCCGTATTATTGTACTGCCCGTATTATTATACGGGCCGTATTGTCAGTGTTCTGTTTCGCTATGCGAGCCAATTTGGTGTTGATATTCTCAAGGGTTTCCGCGGGTAAACATAGCACACATATTATTATTCTGGAACAGCAGGCAGAATTCCAACGCCAGCCGCCTTTGATTTATAGTTAGCATTGCGTGACAGAATAACAGAGAACGCGTTCTCTGCGTTCTGTACGGGAAAAATTACTCTTGGGTTCTGTCAATAAATAATCGATTTCTACTGTATTTCGTAGCTAAAATAGATTCTGACAGTCGTTAAGCTTTCTCTGCTGGAAAAGTATCCTTAAAAAGTAAGCAATTCTTTTGGGTAATGCAGGGTAGGATCTTCGTTTTCGTAGTACGAAAACGAAGACCCTGCATTAGCCAAAAGAATTGCTTACTTTTTAACGAGAATTTTCCAGCAGAGAAAGCTGAACAACCGTCAGAATCTATTTTAGCTATGAAATACAGTAGAAATTGATTATTTATTGACAGAACCTAAGAGTCATTTTTCCTGTACAGAACACGTTCTCTGTTATTCTGTCACGCAATGCTACCTATAAATCAAAGGCGGTTAGTGTTCGAATTCTGCCTGCTGTTCCAGAATAATAATATGTGTAGTACGTTTACCCAAGGAAACCCTCGAGAATATCAACACCAAATTGGTTCGCATAGCGAAACAGAACAGACAAGGCAGGCCATATAATAATATGGGTGGTAATGGTTGCAAACAACACAGAACTTTTGTTTCTTCAGATTTGAACACACGTAGACCAAAACGTTTTGGTCTTACATTAATGTAGCAATCGAGCCCTTCTTTCATCTTTTTCTCTGATCCCCTAGCAATCAACTCGTCTGGTATCATAAATTATTTTTCTAGTACACGCTCAAGAAATAATGTGATTTGAACTGTAAAACTTGATGTGACTAGATTCTTCGGTTGCAGAGGTCCACCTAGTCGGCCAGCGAGATACAAGTCATTAAGACAGAAAAGAGGCGATATGCCCTACATGGACTGATGTAACAAATTAAATTGGCCATCGTTGTCCACTCGTAGAACATATTTCTGACTAGTGGAATGCTACAAGATTGTGTTTGGTTTGTCCCATCTTGATTTTGAGGAAAATTTGGAATTTGCATAAGTCAACTCCACTAGAGCCAATCACTCATATAAACTTTTTTTAAAATCAACCAGAATCAACTGTTTTAAACATTCATTTTTTGTTAGAGTGATTAGAGATTGGAACAGTTTAGCTAAGAACATTGTTGAAGCGGGAACCTTGAACTTTTTAAATTAAGACTTAAATCGCTTTTAAAACTTTGAATGAAATTTTTTTTTTCATAATATGATTTATATTTTTACTCTGTATATTATATAGATATATTTTTTTTTCAGGGAAGTTTATTATAGGGTTAACCTCTTAACTTCCCTTTTCAAATTTTGTACATATAAATTTGAATAAACATGTATGTTTGACGATAAAAATCAATGGTAAAACATGACGTTTCGACCGTGCCTCGGTCATTGTCAAGTGAATGGAATGAAATACAGTAAATATATGTATATATACATGTAAGAAATACAAAAAAAATTTTGCAGGTGTAAACAAACGATAAAACTACGAAGAAAGTGCTAGTAAAAAGCTAATTAAAAACCTTAGGATGAATTGAATCAGACTGTACCTTGAGAGCAGGTCTTAGCATATGAATAAAAAACATCTCATAGACGAGACAGTCAAATTTGTTTGTGCACTTCATTAAGGTGCTAAAGTTCTTTGTAAGATCCTTTGGAGTCAAAGAATGTTTGTTGTGAAAATGTTTGCCAATTGACGAAGAGGAGTTTTTATGTTCTTCAATACGTTGGTGTAGATGACGGCGTGTGAAACCAACATAACCTGCATCGCACAGGTGACATTGAAATTCGTAAACAAGGCACTGTTGAGTGAGTGAATGAGTGTGATAATAGAATTCCTAATTTTGACCCAATGTTTTCCAGTGCTAGTTATTGTCTTTGTGGTAGTATCTTATCAGTGAGGCTTTTGCACTCAATACACAGCCTAGGTCTCTCCTATGGCGATTTACAGGGCATAGCCACTAGCACATTATGTTTTCAGTCCTTGCAGTGACACCACGAAAGACAGCAGAAAGCAATAATCATCACACAATCATTTCAAGATTCTGAAAGATTTAAAACTAACAAAAGTTTTTCTTGAAAAAACTATCTTAATAGGCATGATCAGTGCATCTTGAAACTTAGGAGAATACTGTGTTCTTTAAGGAGAAAGTATTTTACCATTTAAATAAGGAAAATCTGAAGATATAGTCTATTCACTTCTTGCCGTGACACTATAAAAGGCAATAAACTTATCAAAATAATTTCATTGGCATCCACTAATGCATGATTTAAGTTAAAACTTTTCCTTGCAGAAATATCTCAATAGATGTGATCTGCACATCATGGAAGCTTTGAGTTAAATTTTTTTCTTTGAAAAGAGAGCATTTTACTGTTTGAATCAGTGACTTAGCAGGGCTTGATACTAATGGTAGCCCACTAGCCACAGACTAGTAGAAATTTAGTTTTGGGTAGTGGTTTTTGATTTCCACTAGCCAGTTCGGTTAGTAAATAAACTGAAATTGTTGTAAGTCTAAGATGTCACGAGCCACTTGGCTAGTAAGATGAAAAGTTAGTAAGTTGAAAAGTTAGTGAAAAGCTAGAAAGTTGAATAGTTAGTGTCTGCTTAGGCGGAAAAGGGCCCTTAAAGTTGCAAAGTGATTAAGCTGCAAAATATGATAGATCCTTGAGTTATTCAACTGAATGATGGAATGGATGAATCACGGAATAGCAGAATGGCAGAATATCCTAATACACGAAATGACAGAATATCCTGAAATGCAGAATGCTTTCTTGATTAAAACAAATGGAAAAAATGGAATTGCAATAAAATGAGAGAATTATTTAACAGGTGAAGTTATAAGAGGCACAGGTAATCATTGTAGGAGCCTAGAGGATAGGAGAAGCACAAGGCTCTCAAGTCAGCCCCTTTAACTTATTACTTTTAATTATCACTATTTTTTTTCTAACTATTTTCACTGCATTACCGCAGTAGGGTAGGACTAGAATAGAACATATGCGAACCATGCGAGTAGTCCACCCAATAAATCCCACCCATCTCACGCCAGGGGAGGACATCCATCAGACAGTAATCTCATGTGTGGGAAATTAACGTCTCCTGCCCCCAACCCTGCAGGAGACAGGACCTCCATTTATTCGTTCCTATCCAAGAAGACTAGAATATCTAACCATTTCTTGATGTTATAGAAAGGTAGCATATTCTTCTCAATTATTTTAAGACCTTGAGTGTTGGTCCGGCTGGGGATCGAACCCTCGACCTCCCGCACAACAGTTCAGCGCTCTATCCATGAAAAAATTGGTTGAATGTTAATTAGACTATAATTATTCTACATCTGTAGCATCATTATACAACCTCAAGTTCTTTTCAATGCTTAAAAAATTGTATTGTACTAGTAGCCACATGCAGTCTTTGACTGTCTATTTTTGTTTTTGTGAGTTTGTTTGTTTCTTGTTGCAGGTGAAAATTGAAAGCTTCAGAAATTGAACAGTATCTCATCAGGGCTCAACACTAATGGTAGCTAACTAGCCACATACTAGTAGAAATTTAGTTTTAGCAAGTGGTTTTGGATTTCCACTGGCCAGTTTGGCTAGTAAACAAACTGAAATTGTTGTAACATCGAAGTTGTCTCCACCCACTTGGCTAGTAAATTGAAAAATTAGCTAGTGTTAAGCCCTGCCTCATGTTTTTTCTTAATACATCAGTTGATTTGTGCCACTTTGGGATAGAATACACTCAATCCAATATTGCAGCCAATATTAGGCAGTCCATTTTGTTTTTTCTTTGAGGATTTTCTTCTCTGCTTACATAGTCATGTAAATTATGTGGCATGGCATGCTTACAACCCTTTGTCTGCTTCATCTGTTGGTACTTGCCAGGTCGTTTGTTTGGAAATTTCACTTTTAATAAGCAAAAAAAAGCCAGAAAAAGTCTTGGAAATGGGCAGATGGTGTGATAGACTCAGCTTCAAGTTTTGAACTCTGATAGAATGTGCTCTTTTAACCAATGATAGCATGCATTATATCCAACTTTATTACAAAACTAATCCAGCCATCTTGACTGATCAAGCTTGATCAACAAATTAGAGATTCTTCACTCAAATACTTAAAGACTAAAACAAAGAAAATTAAGAACAGGAAAGCAGATATTGAAAGGGATATAGCCACTCTCAAAAGGCAACTTGAGAGCTGCATAAACAACAAAGAAGCTCTTGCTGAACAATTGAGGGTGAAGAAAAGGGAAGTAGAGAACATTATTGAATATAAAACAAAAGGAGCCATAATTAGATCCAAAGTGAGTTGGCATAATGAAAGTGAGAAAAGTAGTAAATATTTCCTGGGCCTCTAAAATTGCACTGCAAAAAAAAGATAATCATGCAGATCAAAAGAAAGGATGGAGTAAATCTTACAAATGACTCAGATGTTTTGAGAGATTGTAACTCTTTAAATAAAGGTTATTATTATTATATTGATCTTTACACCACCAAAAGCACTAAAATGACAGAATATTTGGAAAACCTTTTTTTGGCCAGGAACACCACAAACTCAATGAATTGATAAGGAAAAGTGCAAGGGTCTCCTATCTAGAAAGAGAATGTCTAGAAGTTGTGAAGTCAATGGAATCTGATACAGATGGTCTTCCTGTGGAATTTTATAGTTTTTTGGAAAGATGTATCTCCTTTCCTTATAAGTTCTCTCAATAGAAGTTATCAGAAAGGAAAACTAGCTATAACTCAGAGGGAAGGTATCATTTCTTTGATCCCAAAAAAAGATAAAGCCTTAAACAGTTTGAAGAATTGGAGGCCCATTACTTTATTAAACTGCGATTACAAAATGGAAAGATGGACAAGATCAGGGGTTTTTGGTGCAAAAACTAATCACAACAACCAAGCCAACAAAATAAGCATATAAAATTCTTGTAAGAAAATTCTACTAACACCAATAGAGTCAAGAAAAATGGATAAGGGACTGTGACCTTTAAATGAGAGAGGACTTGAACTGGAGGTCGATTTATTTACGTATACTACCAAGGCTGAGCACACTCAGTACTAAGATAAGGAACTTCCAGTTCAAATTCCTCCACAGACGTCTAGCAACAAATAGCTCTTTTTTACCTAAAATAGGAATTTCAGACACTGTTCTTTGCTATTTGTGTAAAACAGACAAGGAGACATCAGTGATCCATCTTTTCTGGGAATGCTCAGTAACAAAAACTGTTTGGGGAAGAATCCATAGTATCCATTTGATACCAGCCTCATGAGTTTTGGATATCTATGAATGTGTAGGTTTAGAGGAGAGAAAGATGACGCTTTAGTCAGCCATTGTTTGCTCCTCGTAAGGTATTATATTTATTGCTGTAAATTTATGAACATCTTTCCATTTATCAGAGAGTATGCACAACAGCTGAAATATAATTTAGAAATTGAAAAAAAAATGTCCATTGTGACTGATACACGGCATAAATTTCAACAGAAGTGGCACAAAATACTTCATACACTGTAATTTCTCCACAGTATGGCTATATCCTACTCTCTTTACCCTAACCATAAGCCTTTAAAATTTCAAGTTAACTAAATGCTGTACTTTTGAGTTCCTTTCAAGCAATTACTTTTGTCTATCCCTCTCACTTTTTAGCCTTTTGCCTTTCCCCCTAGTTTAGTGAATAGATGGCAGAATTGTGTGGGATTAAATATTTTCATATGCATTTAGTTCAGTGTTTCTTAACCTGAATCTCTTTCAGTTGATGTTCGAGTCAAACTATTCCCAGTTCTTTGTGTCACAGAATTCCATTGTCTGTGTAACACAATTCTGTAATGTGTTCATGTATGTCATACAATTGTTCAACATTTTTTGGCACACTGTTTGATCACATTGCTGCAATGATTAGTTATGCTAAAGATACATGCCTACAGATTAATTGATGAGTACATTTATCCTGGCTATAATAATGTTCACTTGACTTACTTTGCAAGCTTTTCTTGCAAGAGCAATTGGGTACTCCAAGGTTTAGCACTAAATTTAATGATAATTATGGATCTACAGTGTAATGGTTACGGTATAAAACATCTTGGGTCTTATTTGGACATATAGGATGTTGATGAATTGAATGTAATAGGATTTAAAATCTATTGCAAGTATATATCTTAAGAAAATAGTAACCTTGTCGGTGAACTTTGGGTTTGCAGCTTGGAAAAAGTATTCTTAAAAGCTACTCAAAATAGTGTTTCATTCTTTTTGAAATGGATGATATTACGGTATATGTGAAATATACATGTCTAATACATGTACAGTTGAAGTTTTGCAGGAAAAGTGTTTCCTTGCTGGCCGTTTTTAGTATATTGGGTTAAGTTATAGTATATATTTACCGGTATCAATGTTTTGGACAATCATGAAGTAAACCAACATAAAGAACACAGTCAAGCAAATTACCCAGGAGTCTTGAATATACAAACATTTACATTCTAGACTTTTTAGCTTTTCCATCTTTATCTACCGTGTTGAAAATAAACTAACTAAAGGTAACACAACAGTTCTTGATAGAGTATTGGTATGATCTGGAACTTTCAAAGTTCTTCAGCTCCCTGTGTATCAAGTTTAAGAAAAGAACTAAGCTTGGATATAAAGCAGTGTGTGATAGCCTTAACCTTACAGATACAGTAGACTTTTGAGGGCCAATTCTTTATGTCAAACCATGAATTTTCCTTTTAATTGAACTTTGCAAGAAAAAGGTTTGTAAAATATTGAAATGCACACAGGTTACTTTCAAAAATGTATTTTCAAACTGAATTCTTTGGCCGGCTTTAGTGTGAATAGCCAATTGAATAGTCCTTGAATTTCAGTGGCCTAAACGTCTCCTGATTTCAGTTGCATGTGGCGATCTTTGCAATCTCTTTGCATTTAAAACTGGACTGTGAATGGGGAAGATAAAGAGTTCTTAGGTGAAAGTAGAAAAGAAGCCTGGCTGTTGTGACGATATTGCATTGTCTTCGCGTCCAATCAGATTTCAGTATTTACACGTGCACGCCAACTTGTTTTGTCTCTCTGGTTTTCCTCGCCATGGCCGCTTGTAAGTTGTTTGTGAGTTCACAATGTTCTAATTAAACGAGTTGAAGTTTGAGAACGTGAGCCAATTCTTTATAGCTGTGAGCACTAGAAATAAAAGAAATTAGGCATGGAATGGTGAAAGAATCTTGCTGCAAAAAGAATCTAAAGGGGCTTGAGCTTAAAGCACTCTTCACTGCCAGCACTTGACCAGCAACCTTTAACTAGTTCTGGCCCAGAGTGCTGAAGCAGATTTTATGTTGAAAAAAGACAAATTGAAATTGTCATCCAGGAGAATTAAACTAAGGTCTGTAATGGGCAATTATTTGATAGTTATTTCATGCAAAATGTGTTTTCGTGGCAAGCCTCCATAGACTCTGTAGGAAGGTTTCTCGTATCTATTGGCCATGGGTATTTTGAAGTTGTCAGAATGTTGACATACATTTTGACCTTGTGGTCAACCCAAAGGGGTGAAATGTTGGCAAAACATGGGAAGCAAAAAAAAAACCCACTTTGCTTTATAAACTTTATGAATTACCTTGAAATTTGGTTTTAAGACTCCTAAGATACAAACCTAAACAGCAGTGTGGGGGAGTTCCATTTCTGGAAATGGATCTCCTGCAATGATGGCTTTGGACTTAACATGTATCAATAAAGTTTTGATCAGCAAAGTCGACAGAGTTGATTGATTCACTCAAAGAAGTTATCTTCCATTTTAATTTGTCATGCCATAGTCAGTTCATAATTAAATCAGTCTAAAACAATTTTTTGCTGGGTAGTGCATTTCATAACATTTCCATTGATATATAATTTATGATACTGGTAGTTATTGTTTCAAATAAGACATTAACAATGTTTTTTGCATAGGACACCCACTAAAGTCTACTGTATCCTTAATGCTGCAAGTGGCTAATCTGATTTGTTAAGATTTTAGTTGACTTTGCTAATGTCAGGAATTTCTGTTGCCAGTATGTTATATTTTTCAACAGATGTACATGCCTAGTGAAGAAATTAACCCACTCATTCCTAGGAGTGAATTTCTCCTCACAATATCATTACATCTTCTTAGGGAGGATGATGAGATTACCTATATCATCTTGGGGACATTGAATGACTGAGTTCCAAAATTCTCAGATGTAAAATTCTAAGAGAAAATCTGGCTAAGAGAATTGATGTGTAGATCTTGGGAATGGAACAGTTAACATAGAATTGTCACTCGACATCTCCAATTTTGTTTTGGAAAAGTTGCACATGGAAACTATTCTTTGAAATTTAATTGTCATCAATCTGCCATGTTTTTACAGCTGCACTTAAATGGTGCATCTTTCATTCACAAAAAGTTATTATAGAACTGAGCAGATCAATGTTGTGAACCAAGGGGTCAATATGCACATTCCATGTATCTATGAGTAAACAATGAATGTGAAGGATGATAATGGATTAAGCTATTTATCTGTTACTCACCATCATAACTGAAAAATCCACCAGCCAAGAAGGTTGCACTGGTACAGCTTGTGTTATGCCATGTGACCGTATTTGTTGACTTTCAAAGATGACTTGAGCCAACACTCTACTGTAGATAAATTCGTGAGTCAGGAATAAGAATGTTGTAATGGAGGTGGTCCTATCCTAATAAATTTACATGTTTGTACCTCTTGTGGTTGCATAACATGATTTGTGCAAAGCAGTGTGTTCAAACATTCAGTATGATTTCTCAAAATCATTAAGTACACTGTACCTTGTTTGAAGGGTAGATACGTCATCAGCCACCTTTAAAATTAATGATAATTCAGCTTTGAATTAAAACCTGTTATCTGCTGTGGCAGTGAAGGAGCACCTAACCCTTGAACTCCCAGAAGTGATTAACATGTAACTTCTCACTATAACATCCATACATTATCCAGCAAACAGGTAATGAGAATACTCAAACTTATCACACAGGTAGAAATTGTTACCTTGATCTAACACCAAATTCTCCTTACTAAATTCATAAGGAAATGTCTAGCAGCTAGCCGTGAGAGGGGACTATTAGCAATCAAATCTTGAGAGTTAAATTGTTAAAGTTTCATAAAGATACTATAAGCAAGTTGATGAAACAGACAACAACCATGAGATTCATTGCCTAATGTTTTAACTTCGATCTTTTGTAATATATCATGCAAGTATTATTGAATAGTATTATCTACATTCATGTGTAATGCATGTGCATGTAGCTTCAATTTTATGACCCAGGGACATAATTGTACTAGTTATTAATGTTTTTTATTTTTTGTTATCTAACTTGTACACTTTCAATTTATATTACAAATGGCCCCTTTGTCATTAGTTTTATTACTCTCATGTGCTGCTCACTTGACTAATTGTCCAGTATCCCTTCCCTGGTGTAGGGAGATTATGCATCTTGTTGACAATACACATGTGACCTGATGCATAAGGTTCATTGGGGAAAATGGGATTCCTTTTTGACTTGGGGGCATGTATATAAGTTTGGCCAAGGTGGGGGAAGAGTTGAATTTTGGTTAGAGATAAAATTTATATTACAAGTTTGCCATTATTGAGGAAATGTTGGTATGGAGTTCCATTTATAAAAGGCTCCTCTCACCTCCAGGTCCATTATCAGAGACTGTGAAAATGTGGCCAAAAGACTGTCCCTAAAATGAGGTTGCAGGACAGGGTAAGTTCATGCCTCAGTTTGTTTACAGTTAACTGTCTACTGTGAACTTGTTTACAAAAACTACCATGTCCTAAGTGTAATACTTCATGTGTAATATTCCATCCATCCATGTATAAAAATCCAAGCAAATTATAACTATTTGTATTAACTATACAGTCCAACCTGTATGAAGGGGTCACCCAATGTAATGGAAATGGCAAGGTGACTGCTTAATACAGTTAGCACAGAATAGAGGTCATATAAAAAGGGCTATATTGTGCCAAAACTTAATGCTTAATGTACAAACACTCACCCAAAAATACTACTAAAATCGATTTCAGAAGATAGAAATGAATTCCATTTTACTTGAAAGATTGATCTTGGTTTTATAGGTGGAGGAAAATACAAATACTTTAGGCCTTTGGGACTCAGCAAAGGGTAAGCAACTGCTTAATAGAGGTGGCAGCTTAATGGAGGAGCAAATTACTGTGATTTAGGCAAGCAAATTCGGGTCTTTAACAATCAACTGCGGTATACAAGGTGATTACTACCGTGCTACTTGATACAGGTTAGACTGTATGTACATATCTATAGATTGTATCTACATATATATAGATTACAAGAACAAGTACATGCTCATGCTAAGTTTTAGAGGTATGAAATAAATAATTCTTGCAAGATTAAAATTTCTTATTCGAAGGACAATTGGTGTGCACTAGACTACAGTTACAGTGTATGAATTCATTGTTTGCTCCTAAAAGATTATAAATACATATGCATTGTGTGGAACTATAGTTATCGTGATTATGTAAATCTAATCTAGAAACAATTCATAGGGTACAGTTTAAAATGTGAGTATAATTGATTTCTTATAGAAATGTGCAAACTGAAAAAAGAGTTGTTTTACTTACCGATGATCTGTGTTCATAAATCCATGCTGCTCCTGAAACACAAACAGTTCCAGTATTCGCCGCAACAAGGAAAACTGAAGAAAGGATTTAGTTGAAGTGCAGTAGGTGGGTTTCATTGGAAAATTAATTTTGCCTTTAATCGCAAGTTACTGCTAACATAAGCATGGGTATTCTCGATACAAAAAGATCGTTACTGCAATAAGAGCCCAAAGCTGTATTACACGCTTTTCTCGAAATCACTCATTTAAATAATCGATTGACTCGAAGAAGCACTCCATTAAAATTGTTAAAGTACTAACTTTCTTGGAATGCAAAACAAATCTTTAATTTAAAAGGCAACGAAGTGGCTGTATTGGGTGGGTTACAAGATGCTTAGAATTAAGGTTAGCGTTACACTGATAAACAACGTGCACTACAACAGCAGGACGGGTAGAAATCTTTGCGTTTAAATATACACGTATGGTACTTACGCTTCTGTTGATGTCAGCCATCGGTCTTGCTCCGAAAACTCTACAGTATAGCAAAAAAGACTTGGTTAGTGTTTTGTTCTTCTTATACAAATTTCATACTTACTTATCTTGTACAAATTTCACACTTATCAAGGGTGTGTCAATAAATTTTGCTCTGTAGCTACGACGAAAAATTCCTTTATGTTCGCGTTGTCAACGTGTCTGCAATATTTTGACGTTCCAATGTGGAACGGTTTGAGTCGAACAAGTCGTCTAACAGCAGGGTGCATTCTGCTAATTGAAAAAGACTGCTGCGTGTTCCCAAATTCATGGTTTTGATTCGATATAAGTTTTGAGACCTAGAGAGAGGCGACCTGCTTAAGCCTTACCATACGTTTATGCTTGAAGTGCACAGACGACTCAACATTATACTTCCTTTCTGCGTTATAAGCAACGCGTTAGTAGACTTCGAAACGACCCCGCGATTGGCCTTCAGTCGAAACTGTAGGGGAGCCGTTGAATACTTCGTGTGGCTACTGTTAAGGGCGATCAAGAGCTGGTCAGAGTGGTATCGAAGCATACAATACATTCAACATTATGTACAGTGCGTGTATACATTTCTTTGGACGGCTTAGGGCGGCTGAAAGAGCGGTTTACGTTTCAAGCTCCTTTTAAAATTTGTAAAATGTGCCTTCGGAAGAACAACCTCTCGGGCTCTTGCAAATTGTTGCAAGATTCGGGAAAAATATCGAAGGAATAAATGAGCAAAATGAAAAATTTTCCTACCGTAGCTGAATTTGAGAAAAATGCGTCGAGTCGAGGTCAATTTCAGGATGTTCAATCGCTCGTTTGCCTCTTCGCAAATGGGTCAAGGGAGGTCCTTGTAAATCTTAATGATGATTGGCATAGTAAAATCACATGGGCAACACTTGTGCCACAGGCACAAAATACTGTACCTACTAAAAACTTTCGAGTTTAGATTGTTGAAAACCAGCTTTTTACAAGATAAAGAGTACGCAAGATATGTGCGTTACTTACACATAATACATCTTCACTAACCTTACCTTGACTTTTGTTTTTCCAAATTCTGAAGCAAGTGATGCAATGTAACGTTATGAACCCTAAGCAAACTCTTGCAGCCATCCCGAAATTTATTCTCTCTGTGAAGTCCTTCATAGCCTTTTTGTTCGGGTGATCCCTCTTATCTGTGAAAGCTATCAAAAAGAAAAGAATAGGAAAGCTTCTTTAGTATAAAGTGAAAATGAAACTAGCAATGAAAAAGCAAGTGATTATGTGCTGGCTGGGTAAATCTATCCCAATGTCAATTTAAGTACGCGCGAGGTGTTTACAGTGACTACGTTTTGCTTTCCAGGGGGTCATTTATGTTCCACTTAGACTTTGACTCCGATTCTGTCAATATTGCATACACTAGCGATGAATTTGATGCAGAAAGTATTGTAAATTGATGCAAGTAAGGTATAATAGCTGTGGTTCTTCTGTATATACTTTGAGCTTTGAGACTTCTGTTTGAAATGTTGCAATTTATATCTATGTAGTTTTCGAGATCTTACCTGTGTCTTATTAGTATCATTGCACGGCCTTAATTTGTAAGATGTAGCAACAAAAGTGATAATAGGACAATTCTAAACAAAAGCATAAAGTGGCGAATGTAGGGGAGGGGCCCGCCCCCCTTTCATTTCAGGTAAAAAAAAAAAAAAAAAACGCAGAATGAAGAAAAGCTGGCAGGTATACACCCCCACCCCCCCCCCTCCCAGCTCAATACAGATCGAACGTTTGTTGTTTTTACTCCAGAGAAAATTAACCTTTGATCATCCTTTCACTTCCATTATCAGAAAAATAGTTTTCCCAACTAACGCTATATTTTCTGTTCCTTGCTATTGCTCTGAATGTTGTGTCATACTTCAAAACCGTACCACCAAGTAGATTTCGTTAGTTGTTCCTTTACCAGTCTGCTTGATAGGGTATTGAAATTGTTGGGAGAAATTACAGAACACTACCGGGATTGAAAGGATTGAAGTGCCCATGAATGTAGATTGTGCTCGATGAAACCCTTTCAGACACATTTAGATATCCACCGTCTCCCTAGCAGGGTACAAGTCGGTCTTCATATTGATTCAGTTTTGCAGAGATAATTTAATTGGCTTTTCTGGAAAGAGTTACATTTTAAGACCACCTGAAATCGATTTTTACACAGAGAGTGGAGTTGCAGTCGCAAATAACATTTCGAACCTCGGCAAGTCTGCTCCTGGATAGTTGATTTTTTTTTTTTTTTTTTTTTTTTTTTTTTAAATTTAAAGACAATTTGTAAAATTTATAGATCATAGCGCCCATTCTAGAGCGCGCGTATGACATAAAATAAGATTAGGTAAGAGTACTTTAGAATGGTGTGTCGTAAATATGTTCGCCAAAGTAAAAAGAAGACAGGCAATTTGGAAGTAGTTTAATTTTCACTCACACTTTTGATTGAAGTAAATTTTGAAACATATGCGGTACTTACCAAGCTTGTTTGGTCATGATGGCTTCTTTTTTTCGCGTTTACATGGACCGAGACGAAATGGCTTCATCTTGCCCACGGGTGCTGCTAACTTTATAATAAATATGCGTTATTAACCAAACGTCAGGTCAAGATGGCTGGATATTGGCCAAGTTCTTTTTTTGCATTTTTATAGACCGAGACGAAGTCGAGGTCCATTGAATACGAAAAAAGAACGAGGCTGATATCCAGCCATCTTGACCGAAGAAGCTTGGTTAATAAAGGATTTAGTATATCTTAAAAAGAATTCGCTTTAATAAGAATAAAGAAATGACTTGTTTACTTCGAGGGCCGGGAAAGAAAGCTAACTGTGTTTGTAACACAAAAGAGTCAAGAAAGTCGTTTCTGTTTTCTTTGTTTTGACTATCTACTGCCACTTTTTGCGTTTCCATCGTCGAAATTGTCCAAGAACTACGAACGTAGTTCTAATTCTATTTTTTTCATGCGCGGTATCAATGCAGGTAATCCAGAGCGGGCAAGAAGGGCCTTTCCCGCTTGGTTAGCCAATCAGAACACAGGATTTTCTTCACCTTGCCCATGGGCGTTGCTTGCGATGTAATAAATTGTGTTTTTATAGAGCTGGAAGCGCGCGCGGGCAAGATGAAGCGAATCCTGTATTGAAGAATTCTTCCCATCTTGCCCGCTCGGGATTACCCGTATTGATCCCGCGCACGAAGAAAAGTGCGTGGAGCGGACTTACATATATCGTAACTCTTGGACAATGTCGGCGAAGAAGTCGCAGAAAACGGCAGAAGACAAGCCAAACAAAGAAAAATTGAAATGACCTTCTTGGATTATTGTTCTACAAACGCAGTTTGTTTTATTTCCCGGCTTGATATAAACAATTCGCTCTCGATTTTTTTGCTATGTGATTACTCCTTCATTGACCCAGCTTGTTCAGTAAAGATGGCTGAATATTGGTCGAGTTCTTTTTTCTTTTTTTTTTTTCGCGTTTTTATGGACGGAGACGAAGTTACTCATCTTGCCCACGGGCGCTACCAGCTATAAAATAAATTGTGTTATTGCTATCACACATACCTCCCTTTCCTCTCTCGGTCGACTAATGCAATTTTCTGACTTGATATTTTGCACTAGAAAAAAGTCTTGGCGTTCCTTATGCCAAAGAAGATGTCTTTTCAGAGTTCTACGAGGGAACATCATCTTGTGAAAGTTGCACTAGGGAAATAACCCACAGGAAATAGTTTTAAGTTCAAGTCCAAGCATGTTCTATCAAACTGGTGTACCATGACAATGAATAATGAATGAGGTTGGAATGGTTTGGTGTTAATTTTAATGATGGATTTTAATTTGGTAGCTATATAGTGCTCGAATGAATTCCCCTTTTCATTAGAAGAATTCTTGAACTGCACGTGAAAGTCTATGGAGTTGTAAATGCGACAGGCTGACTTTGCTATGGATGCCTAAGAATTTTGGTAATATTTTTTTTTGGCGGTCGATGACCCCATACGAAGTCGAAAGCGGTTATGATGGGACATTTCAATAATAATTGAGCACTTATCTTCTTCAAAGTAAACATGTAGGTCACGATAAAAATATGAACAGAAGGTGACAGCCAATATACTCTTACTACTCTTTGGGTACGATTAAGTACTGTTTGGCCGTTCATAAAGGTAGGCAGAGATTTATTGAGGATAAAAGCCCTTAACTGTGATGTTGATCTTTGCGGAAATGACAATCATATGCTAATAGGGTTAGGGAATTTGTACAAATAACAGATAATTATGTCATCTTTGCTTTTCGTAAATTCAACAAATTGAGGAGCAGATGGAGAGAAACGGAAGTGTGGCTTGAAAACTAAACAAGTAGCGAAATGAATCGAGAGGAAGGTTTACAAGACGTAATAAAGTTTCCTTTTTTTCAATTTGTAGTCGCTCGTCTTGTCTATAAACACTGCCGATTAATTTTCAGCGCTGCTAAAACAGGATTACTTTCATACTGTTTTGACATCGTTGCACCAGGAATTTGTTTCGTTAGGACAGGTCCCGTCGGAAAATTTTTTTTGTTTTGAAAACGAAAGTTCGCTTTGTCAGTACAATCTGATTTTTATTCGTTGAAACTCCGTGTTAACATTCCCTTTACTTTAAATATTTAAATGATGAAGGGCAAGGGATTAGGCTTTCTGACTCAACTCTATGCCATCTTTTTCTAAATTTTGATTGCCCTCAACTATTTTCACGATAGAAGAGTAAAAACTTAAGAGACCAACAAAACGCTGTTCGGGGGGGCTCATGAAGTATGGGTAACGCTCTTGAATCAATTTTTATCATAACCTTATTTGACTTCCTTTCACAATCGGAATTAAACATCAATGTCAAGGCAACGGAAACACATCGCTGGACTGGTTTATTCAACATCGACATCGTTTAACTCAACGGAAGAACTCGCGAGCATGAACAAGTGTCAAGAAAGGAATTTATTTCAATATTAGACAGCTCTGAAATGTATCAAAATAATCAATAGAAATATGAAAATGTTGATAAAATCATTTCGTTGGTCCACTTCGTCGTTCTCCTGTGAAAAAGAAATAAAAAATTAATGAGTAGATATTTTACTGGTCGGTAAGCAGGCTTTGAAGGTGACATTCTCAGAAATTATTTGTCAAGTCGTAGCACGGCATCCCTCGTCCTCGTAAAGATCAGTCGCACAAAGATCGTCATCTCTAATCATAAGACAGGAAATTTTTAAAGTGACCTTGGTTTACATTTTGACCGACGCGTAGATTAATTTTCGCGCATTTCTCCTTTCAAGATAAATCGTTGTCTAGTCCCACGCATACTCTAATGATTCTTGGAAAATGGAGAACTCATTTTGCGGCAGTGTAACCATTTTCTGAAATTGGCTTTGTAGCTCAGTTGCTCCGTTGGTAGTAGAAGGGAAACGGTGGCTATATTTTAATTTATTTCAGGGGAAATTTTTTTGCCAAATTTGAAACTCACTAATTTAGATCACGTACCCTATAAGAATAGCATCAGTACACTGCTGACTCCCTCGTCCAGATGTAGTCCAACCTGGGGGAGCGTTCACGTCGTTGTCCTAACAAAGGAAAACAGACGGGTGGTTGGGTTTAAAACCTGACGAGAACGTAACTTGAAAGCGTTTTCAAAGAAAACGCCTGTTGATTAATTTGTCTGTCCATTTCTTGCGTGACGAAATGGCCACGTTTGAGAGTGTCAATCACTTGGTTGATGAACATGTCATTCGTATATATATTTCGGGTAACCTCAAGTAGAAATCAGAGAGAAGAAAACAGGGTGGTTCAAAATGCGACAAGAAGTGCGATCTATGTAAAAATGATTTAATTCAAGCTTCGAAATTTCAAAGTTCGGCAACTGGTCGTCAATATTCCATTCAACAAGGACTGTCTTGTTCGGATAGGGCCTAAAAGTACTTACGAGTGACCATGGGTGACCACGAGCGAGATTAAATAAAAATATCTCAGTTTTGTTACTATGACGTCATTACGCAGTCAAATTCACATCATTTCATCAAATACCTATTAGAAAGGAGACAATTGACTGAATATTTTCCCCGGCATACGTCCGATAATTGAAAAAAAGTCCAAAAAATACTTTTAAAAAACCATAACTACAGCAAAACGTATATTTTTTTTATATTTTATTATATTTTATTATATTACCACGGTAACTTCATCCTCGTCGTCGCTTGGAACGATTACATCCCTTCGATCGTTCTTTTTTCCAAGACTTTCCTTTTTGGGGGAGATGTCTTTACGCTTCTTGTTTAATATGTCAGCCATGACCGAACTTGACAAGAAACGCGCAAACCCATTCTAAAGCGCGCGGAAACGCCCAAAATGCCCCCCATGGTGTCTAGCTGCCTAGTTCCCATGGTTATTGTTGTATACTAATTTTGGAATCATACGGAGAGGTTAGGTGTAATAAAAAGTTGTCATGGTAAACATATATTCATACGAATCGTTCACGACCCAAGCGATATATAAGCTTAGAAAATAGCCGGACTAGTACTTTGACGCTAGGAGTAGTGAGTTTACGACGCAAAACCCAATGAAGTACTTGTCCAGACATCATACTCGTCGGCAGTACATTTTAAAGTTGAATGGAATTTTCCAAAGTGAAGGGCTGATCACTGACATCATTGGGTTGTTAAAAAAGAGCCAAGTAAACTGGTCATGTGATATTTATGACCATTCTTTAAATCGTTTTTGTTTTCAACCTATCGTAACTGTGCAATCTGTAATGTATGGTCCACACTGCAAGTTTTTAAATATTATCGCATCTGTTTTTCATGTTTTTCAAATCGTCCGCATTTATACAGTGAATAACTTCAGTTTTCGTGAGTAAGTCATTATTTCATGAAATTAAGTGAAAATGATTCCGTAATGACGTCACAGTAAGCAAACTGAGATATTTTGATTTAATGTCACTCGTGGTCACTCGTGGCCACTCGTAAGTACTTTCAGACCCTATCGTCTTGTTCGTCACAAAATGTTATTTATTTAGCCACCTGTGCCAAAATGCAACCTGCAATATGTAGGCTCCAACTCGTCTGAATTTAAAGTAAGATTTCGTAACCACAAGTCGAACATGCTGAAGAACAAAAGAACTTGTGAATTGGCCATCCATTTTAATGACTCTGAATATGAAATTTCTCAAATCAATTTCATTATTATTGAACAAATTAGGTCTTTTGAAAATTCCTTACATCTAGAACGATTGTTACTCACTAGAGAGGCCTAAGAGACCGCGCAATTATTTACCTTAGTCCTCATGGTCTCAACAAACGGCGGGAATTTAGATTAAAACACCGCATTAAGAGCCACTGACCGTAAATATCGAGAATCCGCCGACAGTTGCAAAATTTCGTAATTCGTTTTATTTTTTCTAAAGGACCCTTTTAATTAACCTTTTTCGAAAATTATATCAAAAAGTTCTATCGCGCTAGTCTGAATGATGAAAACGTTAATGGTTGAAACCTTGTCGATTTTATGTGGTTCTATGTGGTACATTTAGCCTGAGGGTTAATCTGTCTTTAAATAAATTACCACGAATGTAAAATTTCAACAGCATGCCGCGGCTAATTTATTAACCGAAAGTGTCGTCATGCAGAAATCATGTTGTGGCTAGTGGTTTTACTTACGAATTAGATCAAAGGCTCTTGTGAGCAAACTCGTGAATGTAGTAGATAGACTTACACATACAGGTAGAGGTGCTGGAACGGACGGCTAAAAAGTGTCTTAAAAGGATCTGCTTTTAGAGACTTTGAGTTACTTTGCGTATTCCTATTCGCAGGACGCCCATGATAAGAAGCTGTTGAATGTTGCGCATTCGTTCGTTCTACTCCTGTTTGCTATGTTTGATTCTTGTGTTGTACAATTGTTACCTTACAATTTGTTGCTCTTAACCAATTTTTCAAAATATGTTCTTCATGTAATTAATTTTATTACGAATCATAAATGTAAGCTTGTAAAACTGACGGAAGTTTTGGCATTATGATAGCAAAATAACACTAATATTGCATAAATTTCCATCCCTTAAACAAAGAAGGCCAAAAACAGAGTGTATATGATAGACACTGAACTACATAACTTAGAAGTATCAAAATAATAACAATAATCCTCACGTTATGTTCCAAATAACATCGGCCGAGGTAGCTCGAGAATAGGTCGGCTCGTTAGTTTCTCCGGAAACATCCCTCTGCTTTTCCCACGAACTGCGGAACTGTTTATTAGTCTACAAGCGTAAACCAAAATGATGCATGGCCTGGTCTGAGCTTACAGCCTACAATAGCCCGACACATACAGGTTTCACCCTTGTGTTGCCATGTTAATTTCCGAAGTTTACAGTGTGGTCGGGAGATGACGTCACTACGATGATCGGAAAATGCTAATCATTCGGGTCTACTTCACCCTATGTTATCTAATGCCGACCTTGTGGAGAAACCCGATGGTAAACCTATAGACGGTCGCCCGACTAATTAAGAAGATTTGTTATCTGCTGCCGCAATAATAGAACACTAAACCCTTTAACTCCTGTAAGTGATTGACATGTAACTTCTCCCCACAATATTCATACATTATCTAGCAAACAGGTAATGGGAATACTCAAACTTATCAGGTAGAAGTTGTTACCTTGATCTAACACCAAATTATGATTATTAGATCTGTGAGGAAAAGTGTAGGGTAGAGTTAGCAATCAAATCTTGGGAGTTTAACTGTTAAAGTTTCAAATAGATGCTATAAGCAACAGGGCTCGACACTTATGGTAGTCAACTAGCCGCAGGCTAGTAGAAATTCAGTTTTGGCTAGTGGTCTTCGATTTCTACAAGCCAGTTTGGCTAGTAAACAAACTGAAATTGTTGCAATGTCTAAATTGTCAATAGCCACTTGGCTAGTAAGTATAGTTGAAAAGTTAGTGTTGAGCCCTGAGCAAGTTGATAAAACAGACAAAAACCATGCAATTCATCACCTAAATTTTTTAACTTTGATCTCTTTTAATATATCATGCAGGTATTTTTAAAAAGGTATTATTTACAATCATGTAATACATGAGCATGTAACTTCAATTTTTTCAACTCAGGCACATAATTGCACTATGGCTCTAGATATTTAATATTTTTAGTTTTTGTTATCTAACTTGCATACTTTTGATTTATCTTACAGTTGGCCCCCTTGTCATCAGTTTTATTACTCTCATATGCTGCTAATTTGAATTTAAGACTAATTGTCTATAATCCCTTCCCTAGTGATGTGAGATATGCATCTTGTTGACCATGCACATGTGACCTGATGCATGAGGTTAAATTGAGAACATGTCTATGTACATGTATATAACTTTGGCCAAGTAGGGGGAAGAGTTGACTAATGGTCAGAGATGGAATTTCAATTGTTAGTTGGCCCTTCTTAAGGAAATGTTGGTATGGAGTTACATTTTTTAAAAGACTCCTCTCACCTCCAGGTCCAAATGTTAGAAAATGAGGCCGGCAGATCATCCCTAAGAGGAGTCAGCAGGACAGGATAACTTTGTGCTTTAGTTTTTTACAGTTAACTGCTCACAGCAAACTTGTTTACAAAAACTGCATTGTTCTAATTGTGATATTTTATGTGTGATATGCTGTGCATCTATGTATAAAAGTAGATATAAATAGAACTGTTTTTATGTACTACAGTCAAACCTGTATTATGTGATCCCCCATGTGGAACAGCTGGGTGACTGCCTAATACAGGCTGACCACTCAATACAGGCTCCATAGATTAGGGGTAGTATAAAGAATGGCATATTATGCTGTAATTGAACACTTTATGTACAAACACTCACCCAAAAATACTACTAACATTGATTTTGGAAGATAAAAATGGATTAATGTTTGTTTTACTTCAGTGGATAAGCTTTAAGGGACTGTTCAATACAGGTGGAGAACAATACAAACAAGCCTTTGGGACTCAGTAAAGGGTGACCATGACTGCTTAATAGTTGTTGCTTAATGGAGGAGAATATTATTGTCATCAAGGGGAAAGAAATTCAGGACTTTAACAACCTACTGCACAAGACAAGGTGATTGCTTAGGTAATGCAGTGCCACTTGAAGTAGGTTAGACTTTAAGTACATGTTGTAGTGTATGCGGTTGGTTCTCGTAAGCATGCGCACGTGTGCGCATTATGTATTCCATGTGCTTTCAAAAAAAATAAAAACCGAATACATGACAGTGGCGACGAGGATAAAGGCGTAGGAGACCGTCGAAAATATGACTGCTATCGGGAAGATAGAAAGTTTTGATGAAACACAGGAGAAATGGGAAACCTATGTAGAACGGGTGGAAGAGTTTTTCTTAGCAAACAACATCGATGAAGACCACCAAGCGCCAACCTTGTTAAGCTTGATGGGCAGCAAAACGTACACATTGTTGAGAGATCTTCTTACACCAGATAAACCAGCTACGAAGAGCTTCCAGGAGATCGTCACGACTCTTCAGCAACACTTAAGTCCTAAACCATTAGAAATAGCGGAGCGTTTTCGTTTCTACAAACGGATTCAGCGTGAAGGAGAAACTGTCTTGACCTATGTAGCAGACCTGAAGAAATTAGCAACCCACTGCAACTTTGGGGCCAACCTTAACGAAGCTTTACGAGATAAACTGGTTTGTGGCCTTAGAAATGTGCAGATACAAAAACGGTTGCTTTCAGAAGCCAAACTCAAATATTCCAAGGCTTTGGAAATAGCGATAGCAATGGAAACGGCTATTCGCGATGCTGCGGAATTACAAAGTGAGCTTCAATCAGAACCTCGCGTTGACAAGATCTCAGATAACCACACACAAGCGCCATCGCCGAACCCCACCACTAAAGTTTGCTATCGATGTGGGGGAGACTCGCACGCAACGCACAATTGCAGATTCAAGGACCAAACATGTTATCATTGTGGGAAGGTGGGCCATATTTCAAGAGCTTGTCGCTCGAAACAACAAGGTAAGCCAAAACAACCACCGAAACCACCGCTTAACACTCAAGTCCATTCTATTGAGTACAGTGAGAGCGATGAATTTGAAGATGTATTAGGAAGCATACAGATACACAATGTAAGCAAACCGAGCAGTACTGTAATCTGGATCGATCTGAAAGTGGAAGGTAAACCACTAAAAATGGAACTGGACACAGGCTCAGCTGTGTCGATTATTCCACATAATTTGTACAGGGAGAAATTTCACGACAAGCCCTTGCAAGAAACTAAATTAATGTTGAAAACCTATACTGGAGAGAACATTTTCTCAGCTGGAGTGCTTAAGGTAAATGTTGAGTACAAATACCAGCAACCATTGCTGTTGGATCTGTATGTGGTTAAGAACAAGGGCCCTGTGTTGATGGGAAGGGATTGGCTTCACAAGGTACGCCTAGATTGGTATGCTATTAAGTCATTGAAAGCTTCACAAACCCTATCAACTACTAAGGAGCAGCTGCAAACCATGCTAGACAAATACTCTGATGTTTTTGAAGACAAACTTGGAACGTTCAAATCAGCTAAAGCAAAGCTAACCCTTAAAGAAGATAGCCAAGCCCATTTCTGCAAAGCTCGTGCTGTGCCCTATGCCTTAAGGCCTAAAGTTGAAGAAGAGCTAAGAAGACTTCAGAATGAAGGAATTCTCACGAAAGTTGAGTGGAGCGAGTGGGCAACACCCATTGTACCCGTCCCCAAGAAAGATGGATCGGTCAGGCTTTGTGGTGATTACAAGGGCACGGTAAACCCAGAACTACAGGCTGAACAATATCCCTTACCCCGCATCGAAGATATCTTAGCAAAGCTTGCTGGTGGACAGAAATTCTCAAAGATTGATCTTCGCCAGGCATACCACCAACTAGAGATGGAAGAAGATTCCAGAAAATACCTCACCATCAACACACACATGGGGTTGTTCCAGTACAATATACTAGTGTTCGGCATCACTTCAGCACCCGCTATCTGGCAACGCACCATTGATCAAGTGCTGGAAGGGACATCTGGAACAAGCTGTATACTTGATGACATGATTATCACTGGAAAGAGTGATGAAGAACACCTGGCTAACTTAGAAGAAGTCCTTCGACGGCTACAGTTTCATGGTTTGAGAGCTAACAAAGCCAAATGTGAGTTTTTCAAGGAGAAGATAACCTATTGTGGACATGATATTGACAAGGATGGCCTTCACAAGTCTACAGCAAAAGTAGAAGCGGTTTTGGAAGCACCACGCCCAAACGACGTAGCTGAAGTAAGATCATTTCTCGGGCTAATCAACTACTACCATAGGTTCTTACCTAACCTGTCGACAACTGTCCACCCCTTGACTCAACTCTTGGGAAAGGACCACCAATGGAAGTGGACAGAGCAATGCGAGGCAGCATTCCACAAGGTGAAAGAAATGATCACTTCAGAGCAAGTTCTAACACATTATGATCCCAGTCTGCCACTTAGACTTGCTTGTGACGCATCCCCCGTAGGCATTGGAGCAGTGCTTTCTCACGTAATTAACGATGGTACCGAGCGACCTATAGCTTTTGCTTCAAGGACACTGACAAAAACGGAGCAAAAGTATGCGCAGATTGACAAGGAAGCTTTGTCAATAATCTGGGGTGTCAAGAAGTTTCACATGTACCTGTTTGGCCGTCCTTTCACTCTATACACAGATCATCAGCCATTAACTTCAATCTTTCATCCGCGGAAGAGCATCCCCGTGGTCACCGCAGCACGTCTTCAACGTTATGCCTTGTTCCTGGCAGGCTATGACTACTCCATTCAATACAAGAACACTAAGGTTCACAGCAATGCAGATGGTCTTTCCCGCCTACCACTGTTAACGGAAGCCAAAGATGAAGAAGTGGTTGACCCAGTGGGTGTATTTAATTTGATGCAGTTTGACCCTTTGCCAGTCACAGTGGACAACGTTAGACGAAAGACACAAAGAGATCCTGTCTTGGCCCAAGTGCATGAAATGACCAGGAAGGGATGGCCAAACAACCATGACCCTGTACTCAACCCCTATTTTGTTCACAAAGATGAGATCACGTTACAATCAGGCTGTTTGATGTGGGGAATAAGAGTAATAATACCCCCAAAACTACGCCCTCAAGTTCTCAAGGAACTTCATCAGGGACATATGGGAGTCGTGAAGATGAAGGCCTTGCCCGAAGCTACACCTGGTGGCCTGGAATCGATAAAGAAATTGAACTGTCTGCTAAGTCCTGCCCAGGTTGCCAACTAGTACAGAGGGAGCCCAGTACAGTGCCAGTGCACCCATGGGAATGGCCTTCGTTGCCCTGGCAACGAATTCATATCGATTTTGCAGGTCCCTTCCTTAACAGCATGTTTTTAGTGGTAGTGGATGCACATTTACGTTGGCTAGAGATAGAGAAAATGAACACTACAACTTCAGCGAAAACCATTGAAACCCTTCAGAAGTTGTTTGCAAGATATGGCGTACCAGCCCAGTTAGTGAGTGATAATGGGCCTCAGTTCACATCAGAAGAGTTCCAGCAATTCCTTAAGAAAAACGGCATCAAACACATCACCTCAGCACCTTATCACCCTGCCACCAACGGCCTAGCAGAACGTGCTGTCCAGAGTTTCAAGAATGCCATGAAGAGTGAAACTGAAGTGACATCTTTGAACATTAAGTTGGCGAGATTTTTGCTAACTTATAGAATCACCCCCCACTCAACCACCGGAGAGCCACCGTCCCAGTTGTTTTTGGGAAGAAGATTACGCACTCGACTGGACTTGTTAAAACCAGATCTCTTCATCCAGGTAAACAACCGTCAGATAGACCAGTCTGTTGCCAAGAGTGGTTCTGTAACAAGGCATTTTGCCATTGGTCAGAGGGTGATAGCACGAAATTACACTGGAAAGTCAAAGTGGGTACCCGGTATTGTACGTGCACGATTGGGACCCCTGTCTTATGAAGTGGAGATTGGGCCTAACCTAGTTTGGCGTCGACACACGGATCAACTCCGAGATTCCAATGTTCCTGTTACAGACAGACACCCGCCAGTTTCATACCCCTTGCCTTTTCCACTCCCAGCCACGACCACTGATCACCCAGTAGCTGAACTACCTGAACAGACAGAAGTTGTCTCGAGGGAGACAGACTGCCCGTCACCCAAATGCAATCCAGTGGCTGAATCGTCCGCTAGCAGCTCACCGACCCAGATTGAACATGTTCCTGTGAAACGATACCCTTCCAGAGTGCGGCAACCCCCAGTTCGGATGGATCTGTGAACATTGAACTACCCTTTTTTTTTGGGGGGGGGGGGGGGGGAGTTTGAGACTGGATTTCTACTGATAGCATGTTGCGTTGAACTTTTGGAAACTTTTAAATTCTTAAGGACTTTAGGGGGACAAGAGACTGGCTTACAGGGGAGGTGTTGTAGTGTATGCGGTTGGTTCTCGTAAGCATGCGCACGTGTGCGCATTATGTATTCCATGTGCTTTCAAAAAAAATAAAAACCGAATACATGACAGTACATATGTATTGCAAGAACATATACATGTTCATGCCAAGTTCTAGAGTTAAGAAATAGTCAGATAATTTTTGCAAGATAAACATTTCTTGTCTGAAGGACAATTGGTGTACATACTACATACTACAATTGGTATGTACTAGATAGACTACAGTTATGTACTCATTGTTTGCTTGAATCAGATTTGTTAACTACTCGGTTCTTTAAAAAAAAAGTTCTTTATTCACGCACACACTAATCCAAGTAATATTAATAAGTAGAGCCAAAATTCACGAGTTTTATACCTGCTAGCATTTTGCATATATTACTGTCACACTACAATGTACACTAATTAGCAACGATTTCTATTGTGATAAAACGTAAATGGCAGCGTGAATAAATGGCGCAAGTGAATTGCTGATTATGCAACAAGATTATAAATACATATGCAGTATGTGTAACCATAGGTATTATGATCATAAAAATCAGACGAAGAAACAATTCAAAAGTACAGTGTAAACTGTGAGTATAACTTATTTCTAAGAGGGGAACTCAAAAGGGTAGTTTAAGTTGATGTACCTTAAGCTTCCGAAATGTGTAAATCGAACAAAGAGTTGTCTAACTTACCAATCTGTGTTTATAAACCCATACTGCTCCTGAAACAAAAACAGTGGCAGTATTTATGAATAGGACGCAACAAGGCAAACTGAAGACTGGTTTAGTTGAACTGCATTATGTGGGATTCATTGGAAAATTAATTTCTTTTATAATATAAACATGAGTATTCTCGATACATAACTAGCAATGATTGCGTAAAATGCCTGAAAAAGATAAGCAAAGAATTAAAAACGAAATCAGGAATTCGTTGGAAATTTAATGTCACCTTTTTTTACTTTTCATCCTTTTATAATATAAGCATAAGGCCTGGTTTATACGTCGCATTTAATGAAACGAATTTAATTGATGAATTTTTTTCGTGTGGGAGACGAAATTAAATGTTAATTCATTTTAGATGTCGAATATAATTTCGATGTCGTTTTGTGCCTGCATTGACTTTTATCGGCGGAGAACTTCCAAAAACAACATGGCGGCGTTCAGAGAGGCAGTGATGCTAAAGATTGCTCTGGCGAGACGAAGGCGTAGGAATTTGTACCAAATTTACCAAGATAGATGCTTCTGGGCTCCGAGGAGTGGATGTTCGTGTATAAATTCTTGCACAAGGAAGACAGTACCCAACTCGCTTTCCCAGCTCCCATCCCTCTGCGTCTTCATCCAGTTCAACTACAGAACATTCCAAACGAGCACATACAGGTCTGTCTCATCAAATACAACTGTATTTCGTTTTAGCCTCGCGTGACCAACAAGTCTGACTCAACGTTTTTCGGAAAAGGGCTCCTGCAGTCACCCTGTTTTCTATTTTCGCGGGAACTCTTCTCCCTTTACGCATGCCATGCAGGTGAAAACTGTGAGCGTGGACTCAAAATTAACCGGTGGAATAATTTATGTCGTCGAAAAATAATGTATGCATTTACTTCGATGCAACTGAAAAGCGACGTATAAAACTGACACGCATTTCAGACGTTTTATCCGGCTGGGGCACACGGATAAAGCGTCTAGGACGAATTTAATTTGCCAGACGAATTTAATTCGTTTTAAAACGTCGCTTTACTGTCGAAGAAAATTGCTGGAATTAAATTCGTGTGAATTAAATTCATCTCTAGGACACGGGGAGTGGTCGCCCAGATCTCCCGATCCAGGGGCTCATGATAAAAGTGACCGACCTATTTACAAATAATATATCTATATATATATAGACAGACTACTGCCTTCGGAAACAAGCTAAGTTCGGAACGGTTTTAACGGTAGGTGGCATTTGATTCCCGATCCGAGAAATGACAAATGAATATGAATTATGAAGAAATCTGCTGTAGCATGATTATTCTCGATACAAAACAGCAGGACAGTTAGAAAACTTTGCGTTTAAAGATACACGTGTGGTACTTACGTTTCTGTTGTTGTTAGCCATCGGTCTTGCTCCGAAAACTCTATAGACCACTTTTATAAATGGCTGCTGGATTAACATTCTTTTGTTTAAATTTAAATTAGCCTTTCTGGCCTCGTTCTCCCGTACAAAATTCAAAAGAATACATTATCTCAAGCGAGGCCAGAAAGGCTAATTTAAATTTAAACAAAAGAATGTTAATCTGGCAGCTATTTTTGAAAGTGGTCAATGGTATTGCAAAAATAAAATGCTTGGCATGTTCGCACCTCATTCCAAATGGCAGCCGCGCATGGCAGGAGCGAGTCGCATGAAAGCGAGTTTGTGTGAGCAAAAGACGCCAAAAGCGTTGTGTTCCCTGTCGCCACATAAAGGTTTATCACGAAAATGGTAACAAGATATCGTGCTTTACATATTTCTAGGATAAAGCCATGGTTCATGCATGGATCTGGGGAATTCGAAGAGATTTTGGTCGCAATTGTCAGATCACAAAGAACAGCAGAGTCTTTGACAAAACAGCCCTCGCTGGAAAGAGAAAACCTAAAACTTGAAACATAAACTTCTATTTTTTATGGAAAAAAGCTCATCTAAGAAGCGAAAACTGCCTCATCCGCATAAAACCAGCAACGAGTGTTCAATACCATAGGTTTATGTGTGAAGTGCACAGACGACTTCACAGAACAAAACAAAACAAAAAAAAACACTCCCTACCCTCCCCCCCCCTCCTTAGCCAAGGTCTGGATCCGCCGCTGGCATGGAGCACCCAAACACAGGTCGAGCACTTGTTTTTTTTTTTGTTTTTTTTTTTCCACGCTAGAGAGAGAGTTAGCCCTCGCTCATCATTTCCCTGCCATGATCAGTAAAACAGTTATCCCTAGCGCTAGGGTAACCCTAGTCTTGCTCGCAGCCGTTTTTTTTGGATGTCACGCAACGCTCCCCCAAAAGAACGGCTACTGACAACCGAACTACATTACTTTCTCCAAATTGGCCAATCACAGCTCGGGTTCCATTTTCAGGAACCGTTTCGCGCCAGAGTCACCTTTTGAGACTCGTCCAATCAGATATCGTTTTCTATCGCGATCCTCAAGTGGAAAACATAAGACAAATGGCGGTGCTTGAAGGAGCTTTTCGCAAAGCGTCGTCAAAGTTCAAAATTTTCGAGCTTAATGCTCACCAGAAGCTTGCAAATAAAAAAGTTTTAGTCGAGAAAGAAGATGTTTTTGTTAAGTTGCCTACAGGATCCGGGAAATCGTTAATATATCAAGCACTCCCGCTCGTGTTTGACCATGTTACCGATGAAAGTGGTCATATTATTGTTATTGTTGTTGCGTTGTACCAACGTGCGCAAACATTCGATAATTCGGGCCGATTTCCTGTACCGGTGATAAGAAGCCACGAACATAACTAATCGGGTTCGCTCCAGCTAGAAGCGGACTGGCAAATGAAGAAGTACAAGTAGTGTAGGAGACGTTGGCCGACCTAACTGGCAGTGTTGTCGAAGCTTTCCCGGTTTGTTGAAGGCAAGCACGCGCTTTTTTCCTCCTGATCTCCATCTGTAGGTCGAAGCAAGCGTTTAGCCCTTGGCCTAGATTGAAAGGCGTCTTGTACTTCCTTTTGATTATTGATGTAATTTACTGTTTCTTATATATTCTGACTTTTATAATCTGTAATAACCTCTTCAAATAGTGCGCATAAAGAGTTCCAGTTCAGATTTTAGCTTCCTCTACTTTCTCAGTTGCTCGCTGAAACTTTAACAACCGCTCAAACAATCTAGCGTTCGTGTCGTTGGCGTAGCAGTTGACGCCTATGTTAAGCGTAGATTCTATAATTTCAACCAAATTGTGAGAAGTTTTCCCAAAAATATATACTCTATCTTTACCAGGGCACAACGATGAACATGTGAAACATTTCGAGCTCTCATCGACAAACTTCTTCAGTGTTTCTCCCGACATGATAGCTAGATCATCTGCCACATCCACATTTTCGCGTGTCGGCATGTCTGAAAACATCTCGCGCATCTTACTACCCTTCAATATCCGCGTCGCCCACAAACCCATCACCACACTACGTCAGTTACTAACCAACGTTAAAGACAAAGACGAACCGAGGAACAGACAGGGAACGATTTAAAAGATCAATTGTTCCGACTGCCAAGCCTCCTACATCGGTGAGACTGGCAGAAACCTCACAACAAGACTGACTGAACACAGACGGGCGACGAGGAAAGGTGATGTCAGCAATCACATTGCTGAACACCATCGACTTACCAACCACAACATTGACTGGGACTCTGCGCAATGCCTAACCTACAGCACTGACTATTTTCAACGACTGACTCTGGAAAGCTGGTTTACTAACTTAGAACAGACTCCCCTAAACAGATGTCAACAACTACCCGCCCCATACAAACGACTCATTCACGACATAAACATCACAAACGACCGAAAAAGAACAACCTAGCTTTACCGACAGACCGAAACAGACCAATCACGACCGACTTACGTCACTTGAGTCTTACAGCCAATAACATCACGGCAAAACCAACCGATCATTTCACACGAACTGGAATAAGAACATTCTACTGACAACAATCATTCACTTGACTCTGATGATGACTTCCGCACAGGTTGTCGAAACGTCAGTCACTGCCACCGACAACAGTCCTTCTCAGGACTACACTCACCCGGACGATCAGACTACACCTTCACATGTTACCCCCGGGTTCAAACCATTTACTGCAAAATGTGGGAGCGTTAGGGTAACCC